>NW_027413198.1:0-181549 GCF_048544455.1 Silene latifolia | reverse complement strand
ACGTTTCTTCATTACAATAACCGAGTTTCTACAATACATCAACTACAAATACCGAGTTTTTACATTACAATAACGGAGTTCCTACATTACAATAATCGAGTTTCTACATTAAAATAACTATACATACAGGAGAACATTATTCTCAATAAACAAGTTATTTTATTATAGTAACGTAATTATTTTATCATACAACATCAATTATTCTATTACACGACGTCAATTATTCCATGGAGCATCAATTATCCCTGTTCAACGTCGTCATTCAACTTGCAAATTACAAAAAATAATGAAACCTTATCAGAATTTGTTGTAATCAACAAATTTTCTGTTGAATTTGTTCTTTACTAATGTTATTAATCATGAAATCGCAAAAAGACAGAAATCTGAGGAGTGTTTGTTATTCTTATCCTACTTTTACTGCAATTCACGGAAAATTAAACACAAAAATCGGATTTGATTTGATATATTAGGGTTTTTCCGAAATTTCATCATTAATTGGAGGAAAAATTGATCGTATCAATTAAAATAATTAAATTTGTGAATGAATTTGGTGTAGACGATTGAAATTACAAAAAAAAATTGAAGAAATTAGGAAAAAGAGAGAAAGAATGAAGAAAATAGGATAGAAAAAAAAAGATGAAGAAAATAAGAAAAAAGAGGGGAAGAATGGAAGCAGGGAAAACGTAGGATGAGGGGAGGAGAGAGAAAAAAAATGAGTGTTTTTTTTTGGTCTAATCTCAGCCCTTGATCTTGTTAGATCCAATGGTATATAAATGCGGGGGTAACTCACGAAAATGGGCAAACTCACCGGATCTTCCCTCTCTCTCTCTCTCTCTCTCTCTCTCTCTCTCTCTCTCTCTCTCTCTCTCTCTCTCTCTCTCTCTCTCTCTCTCTCTCTCTCTCTCTCTCTCTATATATATATATATATATATATATATATATAAGATCAAATGAGTCCACCTCCAAACTTTGAGTCCATAAGTCCTATTAAGGGCCCTTGGATCAAGCATATGAATGGCCTAGATTAAACCCCTAAAAAGGTGATTAAGAGGCTAAAATAACACTCTCCCTCTTACCCTCACTAATCCACCTAATTAATCACTAATTCACTATATATTTTTTCCCCTCATACTTACTTCTCTCTCATCTCACACATTTCACTCCTCTCATCTCTCAAAAACCCCAATAAATCAAAAACCCAAAAAATCCCAACAAATAAAAACCCAAAATCCCAAATAAATTAAAAACCCAAAAAACCCAAATAAATCAAAACCCAAAAAAATCCAAATAAATCACCAACTTCACTCTTCCTCAATCACCATTCACCACCACCGACCCCGCCCCACCCGATACCACCACCGCCGCGAACTCCACCACCAGCGCCAACCCCACCACCACCAAGATCTCGTAATTTTTTTTGAAACAAATTTCTTTTTTTTTCGATTTGGTGTTAATTTTATGTTTAGGGTCATTTTTTTCTCTTTGTTAATTTTTGTTTTTTTATTTTATTTATATATGTAATCTCGATTTTATGTTAGATCCTTTAATTTTGATATTATATTTAATAAATATATCTAATATAATTTGTTAATTTTAATCTTAGATGTACAAAATAAGAAGTAGATTTTTGAAAAACTAATTGTATTATCTCGTTTTTTCGGTGAAAAAAAAGTCGTGGTTGTTAATTTGGTTGTTGAGTTGGTGTTATTGGTTTTAGTGGTGTTGGGTGTTGGTACACTAACTAAAAATACATCATCAATGCACTAAAGTTACATTTTCAGTGAACTAAAGTTACACTCATAGTAAGAGTAAAATTGCACAATTATGGACTAAAGTTACACTATTGAGGACTAAAATTATACTTTAGTGGATTAAAGTTACACTCATAAATGAATAAAGCTATACACTATGAATGACTAAAATTACACTTTAGTGGACTGTCAAGGACTAAAGTTACACTCTCAATGAACTAATGTTACACTTTAGTGGACTAAAGTTATATTCATAAAATTGTTAAAGCTACACACTATCAATGACTCAAAATAAATTAATTGTGTAACTTTTTTCTCAATTCAAAATATTTAAATAAAAAGAATGACTTAAAATGACTAATGTTATACTATCAAGAAGTAAAATTACATCTTTGAACTAAAGTTACACTTTAATGGACTAAAGTTACACTGACAAAATGATTAAAGCTACACACTATCAATGACTCAAAATAAATTAATTGTGTAACTTTTGTCTAAATTTGTCCAAAATTGTGTAACTTTAGTCCAAAAATTGTGTAACTTTAGTCCAAAAGTGTGCAACTTTAGTCCAAAATTTGTGTAACTTTAGTCCAAAATCGTGTATCAACAAATTTTACTAGATTTGAATAAACAAATTTGAAAAAAAAAAGTAAATGTAACTTTAATAGAAATAACTATAACTTTAATATAGATAAGTGTAACTTTAACTTTACTAGAAAATTAAAATCAACAAATAACAACACCAAGAATAACACCAAATCTGAAGAAGAAAAAATTGAAAAAAAAATAAAAAAAAAAAAAGAAAAGAAACACAAATTTTACTAGATTTGAATAAACAAATTTGAAAAAAAAAAAGTTAATATAACTTTAATAGAAATATGTGCATCTTTAGTATAGATAAGTGTAACTTTAACTTTACTAGAAAATTAAAATCAACAAATAACAACACCAACAATAACACCAAATCTGAAGAAAAAAAATAAAAAAAACCGAAAAAAAAAAAGAAATGAAAAGAAACTGAGATCAACAACAATAAAAAAAATTAATAATTGAAAAAAAAAACTCAAATCTGATTATAATAAACAACACCCTACAACAGCACCACCAACAACAACACCATCACCACCACCACCAACAACAACAACAACATCAGATCTGAGAGAGAGAGAGAGAGAGAGAGAGAGAGAGAGAAAAAAAAAAAAAAAAAAAAAAGGCAAAGAAAATTGGGTAGGTGTGTGGTAAGGGTGTGCGGTTCAGAGGAGGAGAGGGATGTCGTGGTGGCGGCAGTGGTGAAGAAAAAGTGGCGGCAGCAAGCGGTGGTTGTCGCTGATGATGTGGTTGTAGGTGGGTCAGCGGTAGTAGGTGAGCAGCGGCAGAGGCGGCGTGGGGTGGTGTGTGTGTGGGCGGTGGTGCGGTGGTCACCGAGAGGTTGGTGGTTGGGGAGATTTTTAATGAGGTGGTTGATGGGGTAGGGCTTTGTAGATCTAAGAATTTTATGGGTTTTTTTATGGGTGAGTGGTGATTTATGAGTTTTTTTTTTGAGTTTTTATTTTGTTGTAAATAAGATGAGAGAAGTGAGATAGAGAGGGAGAATGACTGATACGTGCAATTTATATAGAGTTTTAAGCCTCTTATTGCATGCATTTCTATGCCTTTTGTATCGCTTTGTATTGCAAAATGCCCCGAATTGGCTACTTTGGTTTATTTTGTCTTAATTGCAAAAAAGGACCCGAAAGTAGCGGAATCGGGCCTTATTCGTCCCATTTAGCATGCATTGTAAAGAGACGGGAATTTTGGAGCAAGAGTCGTACCTCAGAGTGCGTGAAGGGTGGTCAAATGAAGCTGCCAAGACGAGTTTGAGGCTGATGCATTGGAATTCCACTCGATCGAGATGTTTTGGAAGTCAATCGAGTGGTTTGGCAGGAACAGAAGGCCGATCGAGTTGTTCTAAGTACTCGATCGATATGTGCTTTATTGGAGTTACTCGATCGAGAGCCTGAAGTGCTCGATCGAGTACAATTGCTGGAAAAGACCTCGATCGAGTAGTTTGCTAGTTTACACGGGTTTTAGTAATCCGTGATAGATTTATTGATGTTAATTATCGCTCCCCTATATAAAGGAGACGTAATTAGGTCATTAGGGACTTCATATCACTTATTTTACTCCTAAAATTGTCTGCTTAATCTCCCTTAAACACTTTTTACTGCTTAATCCCTTGACTTTGCTCTTTGGTGGATTGTTCTCTACGCCGGATTCTTTTAGATTGTAATCATTCCTCTTCTCTTAATCTCAATACTTTGTTTACATTAATTTCTTGTTCTTTCATTATTACTCTTGTCCTTGTTATATTTTATGCTTGATTGTCATTTTTTCATTATGTCTCTTATTAGCATACCTTTTGTTGTTATTGTCGATTGCCTTAAGAACATGAGTAGCTAATTTCTTTATGTAAGGACTAGGGGATCCATGGTAGAATTGTGACGATGTAGCGAATAGACTAGATACATGTGAGAATCTGTCCCCATAGCAATATAACTACAACACTTATTTAGTTGAGTGCACGCTTCTAAATAACATTAATTTGGTTAACTTTGTTCCTGGATCGGAAGATTGGAATAAACAGACCTGTTATGAACAGTAGACTACCCTAATGAGGACGGAAGTTAAGTTAGTGGAATTCTAGGGTGGATAGCAGACCGGAAGGACCTTTCCCATGCCCTTCTCACAGTAGATTGTCTAGGCAATTTGCAATTGAGTCGATAGACTGCCATGGTGAACCGAAATCCCGACATACTCTCTTTTATCTGATCACGTTTATCATATTTTCTCGCTTTACTGCTCTTACTTTATTTCTCCTGCCCTTAAACCTTTAGTAGTTTATAAAACCAAACTAAAACCCCCCATTTGTGACCTAGATAGACGGACTTTCAGACAGATACCTTCCCTCCCTGTGGAGATCGACCCTACTTATCACTAACTTCCATTAGTATATTTAGGTATTTATTTTTGGTACAGAAACGACCGTATCAATGACGATATTAGAATGAGAGGAGTATAATGATTAGTGAGAGAGAGATGATTATGTTAAGAAAACAATTAGAGAAGATTAGTTTGTGACCATTCATTTTGATTGAATCTCATCTCTTCATCTCCTCCATCCAAAGGTCCATATAAGGGCTTAAGGGCTCACAAGATCTAAAGGACTTACATGAACTCCACTATATATATATATATATATATATATATATATATATATATATATATATATATATATATATATATATATATATATATATATATATATATATATATAAAAATCGGGATCTGTGCGAACCAAATTATGGTGCGAACCGTACGAACTCCCTCACAACCCTTAGATCAAACAAACCAACGGCAAATAATAAACCCTTTAAACACATTATCTCTCATGTACTTTTCCCCAAACCTCATTTCAACTCATTACTCCAACACTTAAACTTCTATTCGTCCTCATCCAGTCATCGTCATGTCACCGGAGCTCCGGCATCAAACTCGCCGCGCACCACCCCTACTCCATTGTCATCGGCAGATCACTCATTCCTTTCTCCATCGATTGTCCGATTAGGCATCAAACAACAATTTTGTTTTGAAGTTCTTCTTCATTTTTCAGATCTATGATTAAATTTTAAAAAAAAATGATAAAATGAATATATCTCCATCGTCATTTTGCTTCTAGAGTTGCGTCAAACTACTCACATTGGCTAGATGGTGTGAATCTGAGGCAGAAAATGGTTGCGCGGTGGTCTAAAGGATAGAGATGGACCTATGGCGGTACGAGTAGTAATGTGACGATGTTGGAACATGGAAGGTTATGGTGGTGAGGTGGTGTGCTGGCTAGAAGTCGTGATACCGGAGGAATTAATGGTGGTAGGCGGCGACGATTTATGAGCGTTTATTGGTGTGAGATCCGATAATCGTGGCAAAACAACGATTTCTCCTGGCTACTTAGGGGATGGTGTTAATTGGTGTTTATGGGGTTGTGTAATTGTGGTTGTGTCGTGGTTGTCGCGGCGTGAAATGACGTCGGGAAGGAGAAGTGGAGCGATCTGGTCGCCGGCGATGTCATCGGAGAAGGTTTGAGGTCGCCGACATCATTTATGGTGACAGATGGTGTCGCCGGCGCGGTTAATGGGGGTGTGATGGTCCATTGTCGGTGTGTTTCTGGCTTGTCGCAGGGATAAGTTATGATGCGGTGATCGTGGTTGGGTTTTGTTGTTGGCGGTGGTGGTGGGAGGGTGTGTTGTTAGACATAGGTCGGGGAAGTTATCGTCGTTGTCAGGTAACGGGTCGGAATGCTCAGATTTGGTCATTTTTTTAGATCTTGATTTTGATCTTGTGTTTGTCGGTAGTTGTGGTGGCAGCGGTGTCGTTATCAGCGGTGGTGGGTGCAACGGTGATGGTGGTGGCAGTGGATACACAAAATATCACCCCAGATACACACGGTATTAATTCAGGATACATGTGTATCCGGCTGTATAACCATGTGTATCTGGTATTAATACAATGTCTATCCGGAAGTATGAATTTGTGTATACAGAAGTATTATAATGTGTATTTGGCTTTAATGTCATGTGTATCCGCAAAAAATATAAAATGTATCCGCAAAATATATAAAACGTATTCAAGAGTTAGTGTTTAAAACTTGTAACAATTTTCACAAATGTATCCGCTAATAATATAAAATGTATTCGTAAAGAGTATAAAATGTATCTCGGAGTTAGTCTTAAAACTCGCAAAAAAATTAGTGTTAAAAAAGTGTAAAAGTGTATCTATAATTTGAGTGTGGAAAATTTGTATCTAATTATGTTACAAAATGTATCTAATAAAAAGTGTATCTCATAAGGCAGTAAAATGTATCTCGAAAAAAAAAAAAAAAAAAAAAAAAAAAAAAAAAACTGGGTTTAAGCTAGTTCGTGCGGTTCGCACCGTAACTCGCCCGTTACTCCGAACCCGCCCCTATATATATATATATATATATATATATATATATATATATATATATATATATATATATATATATATATATATATATATAGGGTTGAGATCTTATGAGAACCTTTTTCTCATGAGAATCTCGGGTTGAGAACCTTTGTACTAAAGGTTCATAACCTTTATACCAAAAGTACAGAACCTTTGTACCAAAAGTTCAGAGAGTTGACAATCGGACACCTCCAACGGGGCCTGGTGACTAGCCGGACAAGCTCCTTTATAAATCGTAATACAGACTTTGTTGATAGTCTTGATGTCATTCTGACGTCCCTTTTCCCCAAAATTACGATGATAGGCTAATAGCAACACACGTGGAAGTCTCACTCGTCTACATTCTTCATAAGTCCTTGGAACACAAAATAATATTAGAGCATCTCCGATACCGTAAGAGTATGTGCGAGGATTGTCATGACTCAAACCAAATTTTCTGCACATTATCATTACTACTGTAACAAGTTGACTTTTTGTTTTGTTTCTTTAAGCGGGGCAGAGTAGTCTTTATAATCTACCATGAGGGGGTGGATTTAGCTGCTCAGATGTTCAACTTGGTCCACATTATTTTTGAATTAATTTGAAATGTTAATAAATGCACAAATTCTCATTATAAACAGGGATATTGGTCTATAGTTATAGACGGACCAAATATCCACTCACTTTAAGTATAAGACAAGCAACAATTTGTATGGTGGGGAACATAAATGCCACCACTTTAACCATATTTGACCCGTCTATAGCTATAAACGGATATATCCGTCTATAGCAAGACTAATTGTAATAAATGCAGTTAAGATCTTCAGGTATTGACATTTCTTTGGAGTGGCATGCACGAGTAGTGTACAACTCTGCCACTAGTGTACAACTTTGCAACTATTGTACAGGAACATTTGTTAAGCTACTCAGAAAACGATAAGCAAATCTTGGAAAAAAAGAGTTTATAAGCTTCTAACAGTTGTCCAAGACACGGTTTATATAGAAAAAATTCAGCAAAAAAGAAATAGTTCTCTCCCAATCCTCTAAACTTTTGGTACACAGACTATGAACTTCGATTATAAAAGTTCTGAACATGAGGTTCTCATGTGAAGAGGGTTCTCATACGATCCTATATATATAAAAAAATATTATATATATATATATATATATATATATTTAGGATCCGGTGAGAACGAGTACTCGGTGAGAACGGTGAGAACGACCTTACTAACGTTCTACTAAGTAGTATCCACACGGGCTTAATCCCCCTTTGCTCACAACCCACAACTAAGAACTCAAAGCTAAACTTCATTTCCCCCAAATCATATCTGTCGTCGTCACCTACCACCTCCCGTCATCGCCGGCGACAATCACCAGCAACGACGTCGGACCGCCGCCAAATACCCTAATGCCAACATAACTCCATCGAATCCGTTGAACATTTCGAACCCACAACTTTCGAACTCCAGATGTCGATTGTCCTCCTTCTGATCTTGATTTCCCGGCGATGTTTCTAGTGGTGCATCGGCACGATCTCGCCGGAGCACAGCACCATCTTACCGATGCACGCGTGGTCTGAGTTCCTGGTGGATGAGGATTAGTGAGTTGAGGAGTTGGAGATCGGGTAATAGTCGTGCATTGAGGAAGTTGAGCGACAACGAGGAGATGCATTTTAGAGTAGCTAGGTCACCGGCTATCTCGTCTACGTGGTTGTGGTTAGCATCGAGTGGTGGCTGTTCTTGGTGTACGACTTCAGTTTGAGGATGTCGAGAAAGGAAAAATGAGTGGGGATGTAGAAAAGGGGCGATAGTGATGATAGATTGTTCGCGGCATCGACTAAGTGGTCGGATAACTCGCCGGCGTAGTCTGGGCTGCTGGTGGCGATTACAAGTGGTAGGGATAGAATTGGGGATATCTTATTAATGTGTCTGGTAGTTCATTGTTTTTTGGGTTTATCACACAAATAAAGAATAATGTAAATTAAATTTGAACAATTCCTTAGCAATTCAATCAAAGGGGACTAGGGGAACGAAAATGGAATAGTAGGAACATAAATTGATTACTTTATTTTCAATTGACTAAAAACGAAGAGGTAAGAATGCTAATCTCGATATCCTCAGCCACCCTTTCTGTTTGTTTTGCATTTTTTCCAGCAACATGCTTATCTCCTGTTTTCAGCTCGAATGTTGCTGTTAGTGTGGCTTTTTGGGAAGGGAACCACGGGAAATTTTACGTCTTGGGGCTTGACTCTGGTACACATAAACAAGAGACCTTATTACAGCCTTGCACAAATTATTACGGGTACTTGACTACTTGTTTTCTCTTTACTTTTCATACTTCTTGCAGTATGTGCTATACTATATTAGCCTTCATTTCTTGGTCGTAGTCATATCTTTGGTTAGTGCAGGCTGTTGTGCTTGATCAAGGTCTTGAAGGGGTTTTGGTGGTACTGAGGGTGGTGGAGGTAATGGTGCACTGGTGCGGATGAGACTTGTGGTGAAGGCATGTATATGATGAATAATGGTGGGTGAGAATTAAAGTTTATGTGCAGATAAGTGTAATGTTAATTTGGTCTTTTAGCTAACACCATATCCAAAATTAGAAAGGTAAACAATCAAGTAGAACGACTCAAAATGGAATACGTAAACAACTCAATGGAACGGAAGAAGTCTAAGTTATGATTATGTGTATCTCCTAGAAAGTGTACCTATGATAAAAAAAAAATGTATCTACATTCCTAAAATGTGTATATAAGATTCGGGTAAAAGTGTATCTACAATAGAAAAAAGTGTATCTAAAAAAAATGTATCTACCATAGCAAAAAGTGTATCTAGAATCATAAAAAAAAGTGTATCTATGACACGTTTTAGCGTACCTGAGATTTTGTAAAAAAAAAAAAAAAAAGGTGTACCTAACATATATTTTAATGTATCTACATTATTAAAAAGTGTATATAGAATTCTGGTAAAGTGTACCTACGATAGTCAAAAGTGTATCTGAGATTTAAAAAAAAAAAAAAAAAAATTGTAGCTTGTATTATATATATTCTATTGTATATAGTGCGTTCTCACCGTTCTCACCGGATCCCACCTATATATATATATATATATATATATATATATATATATATATATATATATCACCGTATACATATAAACTTAGTTGTCATGAATGACATACAGATATAGTCAAGCGAGTCGGGATCCTTTGTGAGCATAATAGTTTGGCATAAGGGTAGGTTGCCAGGAGAATGTCATATAAGACTAGTGGTGAACTTTGGGGCGAAGTTCTCTTTTAGGGGGAGTTAATGTACCAATCGAGAGTCAAAGAAGGGAAAACAAGCATGATATACACGCTAATATAAGAGAACGAGTGTTATACGAGTACGGAGGTACGTGAAGGACTATGAGAGAGAGAGAGAGAGAGAGAGAGAGAGAGAGACATACCGGCACAACAAGAGAAAGTGAGATTTGGTAAGGAGATGAGAGGAGACTCAAGGGAAGGGTAAGACAAGAGAGTGTGTGGCGAACTTCGGGGACGAAGTTCATTTTTAAGGAGGGAAGATTGTAATACCCGGATATTTTGGGACCCACAAAGGACCTCGGGACACGTAGGGGACCCACATGTGTACATGGAAATAAACAATGACCTTTTCACTAAACCAAGTAAGACCTAAGCTAGACCTAGTAGACTTCCAGTGGACCGAGTAGAACCTCTAGCGGATCAAGTGACTGGCACTCGGTCGAGTGAGGAGTATACTCGACCGAGTGAGTGGCACTCGGTCGAGTGAATCGGTCACTCGGTCGAGTGATACTGTGCAGTATCCGAGAAATGATATTTTGGAATTTCATCTTATCCAAACCTCTTATCCCCTTCATTCTTCTTCTGCTTCCTTCTTAGTCTAAAACACTCTCCTCTCTCTCTAAATGCTCCCAAAAACCCTCCCATGGCTTTCAAGCTTAGATTGAAGATGGAACATCCCTCCTAATTCCCGATCTACCTTTGTAAGTCGAATCCCACCTTTCTCTTTTGTCTTATGTTAATCTCAATTTGGGGTTTTACTAATGGAGATTAATTAGTATTTAACTTATGTAATATGAGTAATTAGTGACTAATAATAAAGGTTTTCATATTATGGTAGTTTAGAATGCATTGTGATAGTGTTGTATGATTTGTTTAGGAAGAGACGGTCTTATGAGACGGTTTTATGAGACAGAGTCTGGCAGGGGATCTGGTGGCTTCCGGACCCGGTACGTCTGGGCGTGTCCCGGTACCTTATGGTGAGATGTGGTATCGTGGACGTGTCCCTAGCACCGACGGATATGGGTATGTCTGGGTGTGTCTCGGTACCGACATGGTATTTGTATCTCATTTTACATCTTAGCATATTACATATTTATTTTCTATGTGGTGTCTCTTTTAAAGTGTTGAAACTTATGTGTTGTGTGTTTATGTAATTGTCACCTATTTCTGGGGTGGGCTGTGTCGATCCATATGATATTTCCGATCATATGGGGAGCAGGTTGTGTACAGGTTGAGTTGGTGTCACGTGGGAGACGGGACAAGCTTTGGACTTGGAGCCGAGTGTCATCTCATTGGAGTAGTGTAGTAGTCACGAGTTGTATAGTTTGTTTCATTTATTCATTTATGGTTATGTAATCCACTAAATACCTTATTTATATTTAATTGTTTCTTAATTGCAACTCCAATTTCACCACCTCGGAAAACCAAGATGATAACATCCTCCTATTACCTTGGCCGAATAAAAAGGGGTTGTTACACCGTCTTTCACTATAAAGTAGTGTCATTCTATAATTTATGTAGTCTTATTGTAGGAATACAATCTCTAATTATAAAGTTGTCATATTTTTGTAAAAAGACATTATTCGTCTTTTATTAATAAATGTGTTGTCTACTTATATAATGGGACCATCACACACAATCTAATACCGTCCACACAATAGTTTCTGTTAACTTAGAGCAAGTCTAATAGTAAGCTAGTTGGTATTATGTTATTTTGAGATACAACGACATTTTTGAGTTACAAAATTACTCCAATGATTTAGCCTACTTTTAGACTAGCTTAATTTTGCCCAACTAATTTCCTATTGGTTGTTATTCTGTTGTGGATCCATTTAAACTACTAGTTTAATGAAGTTACTTGTTTAAACCAAGCTATCCTACATGAACAATTTTAATGGTTTAGTTACTAGCTTGAACTTGCTCTTACGCAATACGGTCTCACATCGTTGAAGATCCGTTGATGTAGAAAAAACATCCATTTATTATTAATAGATGAGTTGCCTTTTATTCGTAATGGGACTATGACTTTAAAAACATCCATTTGTTACTACAATACTACTTTGTAATAGTATGAGATCATCTCACGTAATAATAAGTGAATCCCCCTATTACTAAGAGAATAAAAATTCTCTTAGTTTTCCCTTCAAAAATCATCTAACTAAATAAGGTAATAAATAAAATTTTCTTTCATTACATTATTCTCTTTTCAATGAATACATTCTTATAAATAAACTCTCATTTTTTAAATAAATTCATAATTATGATTTTTTCATTAAAATAAAATAAAATTGTATTAAACTATAAAGTATAAGTTGCTAAATTTTTCAGTAATGTAATAATTATTACTCTAGAGAATAACTTGACACATTCCTACTATTAGCTTCGTGACAAAAAAAAAATTCACTAAAATAAATTCACAATTTAAATAAATTTTTTTTATTAGTTTTTCGTTTCAATTTTTTGTTTCATATCAAAATAAAATGGAGTGAACTGATAAATATTAATGAGACGCAAATTTAAAAAAAATATAAATCTTTCTATATATTAAGAGAATACAACTTTTCTAAAGTTTTCCCTCTAAAGTGCTCAAACCTCTATATGAAAATAAATTAGATTTTTATTTATTAATCTAATTTTCCATTTAAAATAATCTATACATAACAAATGTATTCCTATTATTAATTTCGTGATGAAAAAAGAATTTTTTTTTTAAATAATTTGATGTAGTTAAAATATTTTCATAAAAAAAATACATTTCATGTAACTATTCAATTCTTTTGATTTATTTTAATATTAACTATTTTTTATTAAAATTCGTGAGATATAAATCTAAAATCTATAACTAATGCACTAAAAATTAAAATATCTATATTTACCGCGCATTTGCGCGGGATCTACACTAGTTAGTATTTAACTGAACATCTTTGATGGAGTACTTTGATAGACATTTGCGGCATTAATTTCATTAATATTGTCAAATGAAACACAACGACATAGATATGTTGACAAGTTTGGTTTCCTAAAATACAGTTGCAATCTATTTAATATTTTTGACTAAATTAGTACCTTGAGGTAACTATTCCAACTATAAGAGTGTTGGCTGAGGATTGAAAGCTACGTGTACTTTTTATTACTACTATATTTGTTAACAAAAATAGGAAGAAAATGCTAGTGCATCGTAATCCATCTTAACTAAACAATATTAAGGTTAATATTTATCAAATTTAAAAGTAATAAGCCCTAGATTTTTATATCAACCCTATCATTTAACAATCTTAGAGTTAAAATAATTATTATTTATTTATATGCGAATTTTCTTTCTATATAAGGTACTTAATATGTTCGATATTATAGTTAATTACATCAATTTAAGTATTTTTAATAAGCGGATGGCCATGACTTTCATAAATAGTTTTCTTATTGGCCTCAATGTTTCTTGTAGTGGAGATAGCAATTGACATGCATGCGTAAGCATTATGCATTCATATATGTCATCTTTGCAGTATCATGTGAAGGAAAAATTTTCGGTACTCCCTACACAAACATAAGAGAATCCCACACAATTAAATATTGTAAAATCTTCATGTGTGTATAAGGAGCACGTCTTCCGAAAGGACGGAAGTATTTCTCATCATGTCAATCTTAACAACAAATATAAAAAGTTATGTAATTAATTCTTACTCCCTATACATTTTCCCTATGGAAGAATTTTATTCTTTGTTTTACAACTAATTGACAAACGAAACTTAATTAGAAAAGTATGTTTAAACTCTCTCATTTTCGTAGTACGTATTTTACTCAACACAATACACTTTTTCCCAATTTACCCCACTCGTTTTTTTTTCCCCTCATTCATGTCCCGTTTTGTACTACATTGAAAATAAAAACAAAAAAGTTAAACAAGACATCAATAATGTCGACCATTGATTCAACATCGAAGACCAACAACAATCATAAGTTTGATCATCATTGTGGGTTTCTGACGGTGAGCAAAGTGGAGGACTGCAACAACGTGACTCCGTATTGTGGAGATGGCTAATCCACCGTCGCATGACATGTCATCATCTTTCTTAAGAACCACAGAAACATGATTTCCAATATAAAAGGAGGTAACTTGGAGCATCGTCTGGCATGAGGAGAATCAAGCAAAAGCAAGGGATGCGATGCAAAATCACAATCTAGAAGCTTGATTTTAGATGGTAATATCCATGATGCCACAACCGAGAAACAAAACATTTATCATCCAAATATCAAAACCCTAATTCAAAAAAAACTAAAGTACTAAAGTACATCAAAACAAATATTAGTTTGAACAATTAATTGTAATTTTGAAGTTAAGTACATGTAATTTAATCAAATTATGATTCATAATTGAGATTTTTTGTTGTAATTTGATTGATTCGTGAAGTTCTAATATTGGAATGTGAGAGAATTAGGTTTGTATTTGTTAGTCCTAGAAGGTTAGGTAAATGAAAAATATTGGGCAAAAAGTATTGTAATAAGTAAAAAATGTACCCGAAAATAAATTACGATGACTAAAATTAGGATATAGAGTAACTCAAAAAGAAAACAGAAAAACTGAAAAGTCAATATTGTAATGGACTCCAATGGTACTCTTTGTGTATAACAATTTGGATCCTTTCTATTACTTTCTTTTCATTTCCTCTCTAATACACTCTTATTCTAATATACTTTCTCCCTCTATTTATTAAAACATTATTCTTATAAAATAATTACAACCATTTAGTCGGCCTAAGATTTAATCCAGTCCATTCAAAAGTTGTGTTGCAAGATTATTCTATTTCATTCTTTTTAATAGACAAGATTTCATTTGGGGACTATCCAACGATTCGGGTTTTCTCGATAAATAAAGACAAAAGGTAATACATAGAGGAGTGTAATATAATATTACATTGTGAGAGAGAAATGGACTCTCCATTTATTTTAGAAAATGGAGAAGATACATACTCGTTCCAGAGCAACATTGTAGTGTGGTTTTTTCTTCTTCTCATTCTTCTCCACATGGCAGCCCGTAATTGGATACACAAAGTCCCATTTATTATAGTGTACAAATTAGTCATCAATACTCTTTTTGTATGAAAATTATTAAAAAAATAAAAAAAATTACATAAACGTCATATTTTTTCTTTGTCTATAAATAGAAATCAATCTTGATATGTTTCTGATCATAAAACAATCATATTTTTTTTCTTTTTTATGAAAATTAATTATTAATAGTGACTAAAATAAATATTTAATGTGTAATAAATCGAGATTATACAAAATGGGGTATAAGAAATAGTGAATATTGGATGTTATAACAAAATTATTAATGTAGTGAATAAATCATGAGTGAGTCTTATTGAAGTGGAAAAAGGGTAAAAAAAATGATAATATTAATATTATAAGGGTTTTTCTAACCTATGTCCACAGGTTAAGAAAGCCAAAAAAGAAAGAATTTAATGATGTCTTTATGGAAAATTGTAATATACAATTACTTTTACTTTTTTTCCCAAAGAAAACATTTAAATCTTTCTATTTTTGCTTTCTTAACCTATGTCCATTGGACATACGATAGAAAACCCAAATTTGCTAAAGTGTCGATGTACATAGTCTTACAATCTCTAGTCTTTATTGACGTTCTCCCGTGTTGTGTCCATAGATAGAAATTGATGGTGAGATTAGAGTAAATACGGAGTACAATGGGACTAAAGTTGAAATTTAATTTCTTACCTAACTCGGCACAAACAAGGTTCTGTTCTTGGAGATATTTTCATTTCCTTGAGGTATTGTGTGCACATCATACATTGTTACAGTAAAGAGTTAATAATTAGAATTATTATTTTACATACGAATTTTATTCTTTTACATACATTTTTTCATAAAGTTTCTATCGCATACCCTTTTCCCTAAACATAATCAAATTAACACTCATGTCTATCTTTACCAAATATTAAATCAAATTATCTCTTAAAACTTGAACAATTGATTATAATTCTCCGAATAATGACGTAATTTTTTTATTAGCGATTATTAATACATTTATTGAAATAATTAGGGTTAATTTTAACTCAATTAATACTATGTTAAAGCAATTATTGTTAATTACAGTTTACAATTTATGGGTGGGGAAGGCACGATGTTGACGGTTCTGGGTATGCGTGGTGGTTAGGGGGTGGGCGGGGGGTTGTCTTCGAGGGTTGTCGGGTACACCGGACAATGGTGTTGAACGGAGGTCATGTGGTGAAGGGAAGGAGATGAGGGTTGCTTTGGTTCTTTGTCGGCGGCCCGGGGTTGTCGGCGTCGGGTCGAGCGGGGGGGCGAGGGAGGGAGTCTTTGCGAGGAGGGGGGCGAGTGCGGGGTAAGGGAAGGGAGGCCGGTGTTGGTGAACGGCGAGGGAAGAGGAAGAGTACGGCCATAGGCAGGTCGACCGGCATGGGGTCGGCCTGAGCGTGGTCGTCGGGATTGTGGTAGGCCGGAGGGAATACGGACAAGAGTGGTGAAAGGAAGTGATGATGAGAGATGAGAGAAGAGGAAAAAATAATTGTGTGAGGGAATGAAAAAATGATAAGGGTAATATCGTAAAATCGTATGTGAAAAAAAAAAGTAAAATCCGTATGTGAAAATGTACGTCCCTTAATCATAAGACAAAAACTCGAACTTTCACAAATTTTTTTCAGTTAAGGACCTCAACTTCTAATTAATACAGTTAAGGACCTCATATTTACTTCTGTCATTCTTATCGTTAACTCAAGTCAAATTCATTCTTGAGACACAAAATAACTTCACATTTTTGTACCAAGCTTCTTTGACTCTTCACCAAGCTAAATTCATTCTTGAAATAGAGCAACTAAAAGCTCCTAGAAACTTTTTCTTTTACCAAATACAAGAATCCATTGTTGAGCATGCCAAACCCAAAAATATATACAATAAACTTACAAGTACAATATGTTAAACAAACTCCATGATTTATAGATTTGCCATAGCTTCACTAAATAACTCTCTGAAATACTCGAAGTTCAAGAATTGTTTTTACCATTACCGATCCGCTTTCGAGTCTCCGCCTTTACTCGACACATATACAACACTTGATTTCCATGACGTCATGGAGCCAATCAGACAAGGCGCGATTCAGTTCGACATCAAAATGGACAAGCCATCATGCTTATACAACAACAACAACAACAACATCAGAGCCTTAATCCCAAAATGATTTGGGGTCGGTGACATGAATCATCTTTTTTCGAACCGTCCATGGGTGAACGCACGCCTCAAAATGCGAATAAAAAAAGGGAAGATGAAAAACAAAAAGGAAGAACGAAAATGTAATGGTAAGTCAAGGTGAACTTAGGGGTTTTAAAAGCGAATTCCGTCTTTCTTTTATAAAAACTTAAAATTTAAATCGAGAGAAAAAATTAAAACGATTTTTAAAAACCGAAATAGAGTTAAGGATCCGAAATGAACCAGGTAAAATCTATAAGAATCTATAAGAAAGTGGTTGGTGAAAAAGTGTAATAAAGGGGAGAAAAATAAATAAATAAATTTCTTTAAATTAAATAAAAAAACACTAAATCTGTCAAAAAACATCAAATACTAAAAATCCACATGTATCCTTTCCCTCCATTGTGCCCTCTCCGTCACCATACTCTCCTCAAGCCCCAGAACTCTCATATCGTGCTCTATCACTCTCAACCATGTCTGTCTCGGTCTTCCTCTCGCCTCTACGGACTTTTTTTCTCGTTCTCCAAGTCTCCGCCTCTAATCAAAAGTGCGTCCATAGGTCTCCTTCTCACATGACCAAACCATCTTAGTCGGTTTTCCATCATCTTGTCCTCTATTGGCGCCACTTTTACCTTTTCCCTAATCACCTCATTCCTTAACCGATCTTTCCTTGTATTACGATAATTAAAGTTGTGGAAAATTGTACTTTTGAGGTTGAATTTATAATAGGTGCTACTAATAACGTGAATAAAAGTGCACATTAAAGGTGAAGAATCACATATTATCCCACATGTGAGTGTCCCATTGATGGGGCATATTCTGCACCGCTGACCAAGTCAACATATTGAGCAAGGTCAAAGATATCCACAGCAAGTCAACGACTTAGACAACTTAGCCGATCTGACCCCTCGGCTGTCGGCTGGGTCTCGGCATGGCAACCCCGGTAGGGGCACATATCCGCGTACTCATATCCAAGAACCCTCGGTCGGCCTGCCATAGGTCCATCGGCCGAGGGTAGAACGGTCTTTTCACCTGCTAGCCACTTGGCCACTTGGCCACTACGTGACAAAAGGTGAAAGACTATAAATACTCCTCAACCTTCATTGAGGAAAGGATCCACATTTTAACCTAAGAAACACTATTCATCTGGTATTATCTTCCTTATCTCTCTACAATATACATTTAGTCAAGTAACAACTACTTATCCCATAAGTTTACTGACTTGAGCGTCGGAGTGAGTTCGCTCGGCCCCAAGCCGAGCCCTCAGTTTGTTCATCGTTTCAGGAGACCGAAAGGAGGATTCAAGCAAAGACGTCATTCTACGAGCTACGAGTGGTAACAAATATCTGCTCTGGAATTACACCCGGAACAATTGGCGCCGTCTGTGGGGAATCGCTACTAGAAGCTAGTCACATTCATTCCCAAACAAAAAAAAAACAAAAACCCACCCAAAAAGCTAAGAGGATGTCGAAACAACAAGACGCAGTCGTGACCGACGAAACCGCACTCTACCAAGATGATACCTTCAACAATGCAGTCGTCGTGCAGCCCTCCACCGGCGGAGTAATCCAACCGGAGTTCGGGATGCCAATAATACCAGACACGCCGCTACCCGCCAACCAGGTCACCATCATGGGACATGTGGTTGACGTAGCAAAACTGAAAATGCTCCTGGACCTAATTGGTAATACGCCTGCTCACACTGTCACGCCGACAAGAGCGGCGGAAACCGTCCAGGAGACCAGGGCCCGAAATGTGACTCCGAGAAATTTGAACGGAGCACTAGGAGAAGGCGACCCGTCAAGTCGCCGGGGAGCCCAAAGTGGGCGTGGTAGACCTAAGTCCTTCCCGCACTCATGGGAGGATAGCGTCCCCGCTGCATGAACGAGGCTTACCCCAAAGGAGCCGGAGGAGTCCGACTCGGCGAGTTGGAGAAGAAGCCCGAGTCGAAGAAGAAGTCCTTCCCGCTACGAGGGAGGAGCCGGGACTAGGAACGCGAGGAGCCGATCGCCGCGTGTCGTTCGACACGTGGTCGACAGACCCCTCGGCGCCTCGTCCCTAGAAATACAGTGCCAACTAAGCTCAAGTTGCCACCCATATCATACAAAGGAGATAGTGATCCGGTGACCACGCCGAGGCTTTCGAGTCTTACATGTCGGTATGGGAACAGCCCGATGAGTCTGTGCGAGTTTTCCCAACAACTTTGCATGGGATGGCTCAAAGTTGGTACAAGGGGCTTCCCGACGGCTCGGTATATTATTATACGCCGACCTAAGGGACGCCTTTTTAGCCCAAAGACTCTTGCAACAAGAGAAGGGCCGTGGAGACGTCAGACCTCCTAACTATCAAACAGGAGGGGGGCGAGTCTCTACGAAGCTATGTGAAGAGATTCGACGGAAAGGTCCAGCAGATTCGAGAAATTAATCCCGAACGGCGGCCTTGCGATGATGAAGGGCCTCCCAAGGGAGACTTAAAAACGAGCTCATTAAGCGCGGAGGCCTGGGTTTGGATGCCGCCAGGAAGATGGCCGACCAAGCCATCAAGGTAGAGGACTATCACAAGACCCGGGTAGGCCCCAGCGAGGCCGAGCACTCGAAAAAAGAAGAGCGCGGGAGGACAACCGGATGAAGGACGCCGTGACAACAATGGGTCACGGTCCGATGAAAGACGCCATGACAACAACGGGTCACGGTCGATGAAAACGCCGTGACAATAATAGGTCACGGCCGACAAATCTGCCAGAAACGGGGCTCGACGGGCGCCGGGTGGAGTTCGGGAACGTACCATCAGAGGCGGTATAATGATAAAACCCCTCTCGTCGTATCAGCCGCCGAGGTCTTCGCCCTGAGCAAAAACGAGGGCCAGAAGTGGGAGAGACCCCCCAAGCCAAAAAGTGACGGTGACACGAGCCGATCACATGTGAGTACCACGGCCACACCCGCCATTTAACCAACGACGCCGACATCCAAGAATGCCATTGAAGAGCTGATCCGGAAGGGGAGCCTCGGCAAGTACGTTGCCAAAGGCCAAAAGACTGACGCCGGCATTTCAGATAAGAAATCCGTCTTCGAACGGATAGGAGTGATCCATGTTGTCATCGGGGGCAACGAGAACGGAGGGTCCGCTCATGGGCACAAACGACACCTGAACGAGCTATATCAGGCCATCAACTTTGTGCCCAACACAGCGATCCTCTCTTCCAACATCCCCGACATGACTATTGGAAGGAAGGACTACGAAGGAGTCATCGCTCCTCACAAATGCCCACCCACTTGTAGTCAATTTGGACATATCCAACCACCTGTCAAGAGGTGCCCGATTGACACAAGCGCATACACGAACATCATGTTCGGGAGTGCTTCCTCGGCCTCGGCACGAAAGTCAAGGACTTGAGCCCCCGCACCAACCCACTATACAGACTTCTCCTGGGGCCGGCCTGGTACCACTGGGATCAATCGACTCCGGTGACGTTCGGCGAAAAGAATGCGGCTAAAAATGTCCTAGCCGAGTTCGTGGTCATCGACGGCTCGTCCGCCTACAACGTTCTCATAGGCCGAGTCACCCGAGCGAGGGCGACGCATGATGTCCATCCGGGCCCTAACGCCGATGTATGTCTCGGACCGGGGGGAAGCGCATAAGCTCGTCTCCAAAGACGAGAAAGACGAGGTGGTCAACGTCCGGATAGGCGCCGAGGATGCAACATGCAATCCCTCAAAGTGGCAAAGAAATCGAGAAAGGGAAAAGTCTATCCTTACAATGGAAGGGCGACCTCATGGATGTAACTAGCGGTGATCGGGAAGGTGTGCCTTTGATAAACCATTAGGACACTGGTAATCTCGGGAAAACTCTATGTAGCGGCGGAGGTGTCCAAAACTTGATTGTGGGCACCCCGACGCATGTTTTTATCTAATGAAAAATCGTCCAAGTCTTCCATCAAAATGTTCATTTTCCCCATAGTCACTAGGAAGCACTAGACGCCGCTCACACCGTCATACCGACAAGAGCGGCGTCTTTATCGATGTGACGACGCCGCTCACACTGTCATCATCCGACAAGAGCGGCGATCTCCATCAAGAAGTAGGCGCCGTCGCAGTCACCCCAAGTAGTAGACGCCACGGCGATCACACCCAAGAGGTTCGACGCTGCGCAGATCCTCAAGTGGTAGACGCCACGCGATCTCCATCAAGAAGTAGGCGCCGTCGCGGTCACCCCAGTAGTAGAGACGCCACGGCGATCACCCCAAGAGGTTCGACGCCGTCGCAGTCACTCCAGTGGTAGACGCCACGGCGATCTCCATCAAGAAGTAGGCGCCGTCGCAGTCACCCAAGTAGTAGACGCCACGGCGATCACCCCCAAGAGGTTCGACGCCGTCGCAGTCACTTCAAGTGGTAGACGCCACGGCAGTCTCCATCAAGAAGTAGGCGCCGTCGCAGTCACCCCAAGTAGTAGACGCCACGGCGGTCACCCCAAGAGGTTCGACGCCGTCGCAGTCACTCAAGTGGTAGACGCCACGCAGTCTCCATCAAGAAGTAGGCGCCGTCGCGATCACTCCAAGTGGTAGACGCCACGGTAGTCAATAACAAGGAGCGACGCCGCTCACACCGTCACGCCGGCAAGAATGGCAATCACCCTCGGAAAAAGACACCTCGGCGGTCACGACCAGCGCGATTGATGCTCGCAAAGCGATCAAAATGCCTTAGAAGCGTTACACACAGTTGAGGAACGCACTCTAGACTGCCTCGGCCAAGCCAAGGCGGAAACAAAAGAGACGCTCAATTAATAACATAAGAGAATAACTCGAGGCGAAGACGAGAAAAGACCTCGGCCAAGCCGGAGGCAAAGTGAAAACGCTAAGTCTGATTGAGACGCTCAACTATTAGCACAAGAAAAAGGAATGAGGTAAAGACCTCGGCCAAGCCGGAGGCAGAAGAAACGAGCTCTTATTAAAAATGTTCAACAAATTACAAGAAATGCAAACGACGGTAGTCCCCATAAGGATAAGCCAAAAGACCACCTACCAAAGTTGTACAAAATACAAAGAAAAAAAGGCAAAAGGTTACGAGATATCATCTCCCTATGTCTGTTCGCTGCCATCGCCAGCGTCAGCGATGTAGCGGCATCTTCTTCGATGGGCAACCCAGTTTCCTTTCCTAGCGACCTCGGCCTCGGCCTCGGCGACCTCAAATGCCCTCATTCTATCGGCATCCTCTTTGGCCACCTTAGCCTTCTCGGAAGGGCCGCCTCCTCCTCGGCCGCCTCTTTCTCTATCTTCACCCTCACCGCCTCCTTGGCTTTCTCCTCCACGGCATCCTCCTTAGCTTCGAGCTTATCGTCAAACAGCTCGTTAAATTTGTCCCACGGAAAGGAACCATCAAGAGGGAAGAGCTCCCCAATCACTTCCCCGGCGGCTTCTTCGGCGGATCCCTAAATCGGCGCACATGTTAGGGAGCATGACGGTTTGGAGCATCTCAATGTCATCCTCCTTTTGTCTGATGATGGCTTCCTTGCTCCGAATCACCTTCCTCTGGATCTGAAACCGATCCCTAAATTCATTCCTCTGCTGGAAATAAAGGTCGGCGTGCCTCGAACAAGGTCACACTTCGCCGGCAGACTTTTCAACTTCGGCCGCAGCCTCGGCCTTGGCTCTCTCAACAAGGACCTCCTTTTCGGCGTCCTCCCCGAGCTTTCTCTCGGCCAAGAGCGCTTTCTCGGCATCCCCTAAGCCTCTCGCTCATTGAGGAGATCCGGCTTAAGCCTTCGCGGCCACCTTCTTAGTGGCATTAAGCTCAAAAGCGGATTGAGCCACGGCCTTCTCCCCGCTCCATGATACGAGCACCGGTCGGCTCGTTCCACCTCGCCACCTCTTGATCAACCTCGCTTTCCGCTACAAGTCGGGAAGGGGAAGCCTTACAGGATGAAGAGTCGGCGGTGACGTTTCGATCACTAGCTGCGGTAGGGAAAGGGAAGCCTTCGGGATGAAGAGTCAATGGTGACGGTATGATCACCCGACTGCGGGATTCTCCTCCACTTGCGCTTTCAATAAGAGCGGCGACGGCGTGATCTGCAAAATTTAAAGAGAGCATCGGTATCAACATACATGTACATGCCGGAGAGCTCTGTCATCGGCGGCGCCTAATGAACCGGCTGAATCGAGCCACAGGATAGATCGGTGCCGTGCTTGGCCTTCTTGGCGGAGGATGCATTTCCTCGCGGCGCGTAAAGGCGTCTCCTTTCTTTTACGGACAAGGGGAGACCCCTCCTCATCGGAGTCATCCCCATTGGTGATATCAACGATCTCCACCGTCTTCTTCGAACAGGGGGGATGGGAGGTGGATCCGACGTCGACGCCATCGCCGCCGAAGGATTTGTTTTTCGCGTATGGCGCGGCATGTTACTAACAACCTTCGCCTGGGCCTCCACCACATTCAAGCTTTTCACCGTTCTTGATCCATGAGATCATTCGGCGACGTCCCCGCGGTCATGGGTCAGAGCCTTGGGATGCAAGTTAGCAACGGTTTTGTCTTTGTGCGGCCCCATTCTCCGGAGGATATCCTCGAACAAGTCCGTCCAAAGTGATCTACGAAAGAAACAAAGCAAGGGTTAAGTAGAAGAAATAAATCGAAGTTCGAAAAACAGGAACATTGAGAGCGGTGATGGGCCCCACACCGACCCTACTCACCCCGTGCTAGGGCGGTATAAGGCCGACATGGCGAGCGGCTCATCCCGAAGAATGATCTCGCGTTGGGGAATCCATCTTTTCGGCACCCCACTCTTGTCCGCCTCAAAAGCCTCATCGCGACTTCTCATCCTCTTTAAGAAGGACCTTGCTAGCATCCATCTTGAGCTTTTTCCGGGTGACCCATCTGTCATGCTCCGCCTTAGTCTCACACCGCAAATTAACCTGGTGCTGAAAGGAGCGGGGCAGCGGATAGTCATCCGGCACCTTAACGTACACCCACCGATCTCTCCAGTCCTTGCAAGAAGTAAGTTTGTCAACAGAGACATAACCCTTCTCCATGTGCACACTGTACCATCCGACGCGGCCAGAGATCGACGGCTGGAGATGATGAAGCCGGCGGAATAAATTCACCGTTGGGGCCTCCCCCTTGAAGAGACAAAGCCAGACAAAGCCGACTATGGTCCTCATAGCCAACGGGTGCAGTTGGGCAACGGCAACGTTCATGGCCCTAATGATGGCCATAACGTGCTCATTTAGCGGAAACCGGAGCCCGTACTCCAAGTGTCGCATGTATACGCCGATGTAGCCCGGTGGAGGGCAACAGACGGCCTGACCCTCCTCAGGGATAACAATTTTGTATCCCCTGCCAAAGAAGAAATGGCCCTCGAAAAATGTCTCGCCGGAACAACTGGCTAACTTATGGGTCCAAGCACGGTCAACGCGTACCTTACAGGCGTCACCGTGATCCATAACGTACTGCCTCCCCTCTTTAGGACGAGCCTTTTCAGCATCATCACCAAAATCGTCTGCGTCATCATCGACATCATCGTCATCCTCCCATTCCTCCAAAATTTGAGGATCAACTTCAGGAGAAGGAGACCTAGGGCCCCCAGGCCTTATCAGGAGGGCGTCCAGCTTCTCCTCCTCATCAAGACGCGACGGGGAACCCCGGCGCCGGTTTTCTAGTCCGGCATCGCGAGAAGACATGTTTACAGTAAAAACTTACAAAGTTAAAAAAATTGGAAAGTTTGTTTGTTTACCTTGAAGAAAAACACCCGCCGGAGTAACAACTCTGAAAATTAGAAGACAAAGAAGCCCTTGAAAGTTTAGAGAGAAGAAAATTTTGGAGAATGAAATTGGTGGCCAATTTCACGGAATAACCGCCTATTTATAGGGAAAAGCCCATAAGGAAGGACCAATCGTGAACACCCATGAAGCGTCAACCAATCAGCGTGCAGACACGTGTCGGACATGCAACCACGGGATGTCAATCGTTGCAACAGTTGAACGTCAATCAATGCAACAGTGACCAAGCGTCTTCAACACGCCCATTCACATCTCTCTGCCTATTCACCTTCCTCAGCAAATTCCCAAGCATCTGTCCTCCGCCGGCCACATGATCAACCAAGCTAGGTAGCGCCGGCCGGGGCAAGCAAAAACAACCGCTCTCTCAACCCTGGTCTCGGCAGCGTCGGTTTCTTTTCCACATCGGATGCCCTTTACACATCCATGTGGAGGGGGATATGGTACGGCCTAAGAAAGACCAGGCCGAGGTAAAAGAAGCCGACGCAGAAAGAAGCCGATCGAAAAATTTTTACAAATTACTTACGCAGAATATACGCTCAAACATACATCGGAGCCCATACCACGGCATAGACTACGCTGGGGGCAAATTGATGGGGCATATTCGCACACCGCCGACCAAGTCAACATATTGAGCAAGGTCAAAGATATCCACAGCAAGTCAACGACTTAGACAACTTAGCCGATGCAGCCCCTCGGCCTGTCAGCCTGGGTCTCGGCATGGCAACCTGCCAGCCGGGGCACATATCCGCGTACTCATATCCAAGAACCCTCGGTCGGCCTGCCATAGGTCCATCGGCCGAGGGTAGAACGGTCTTTTCACCTGCTAGCCACTTGGCCACTTGGCCACTACGTGACAAAAGGTGAAAGACTATAAATACTCCTCAACCTTCATTGAGGAAAGGATCCACATTTTAACCTAAGAAACACTATTCATCTGGTATTATCTTCCTTATCTCTCTACAATATACATTTAGTCAAGTAACAACTACTTATCCCATAAGTTTACTGACTTGAGCGTCGGAGTGAGTTCGCTCGGCCCCAAGCCGAGCCCTCAGTTTGTTCATCGTTTCAGGAGACCGAAAGGAGGATTCAAGCAAAGACGTCATTCTACGAGCTACGAGTGGTAACAAATATCTGCTCTGGAATTACACCCGGAACACCCATATTAAAGGAGAAAGAGAGATTGTACCACTTTATAACTAAGGGGGCTACTTTTCCTATTGTCAATTGGTTTTAGGATGGAACCTCCCTTGTGTTGTTAAGTGGTCCGTTTCTCCTCCATTCGGTAAGGCTAGGCCCATTTGCATGATTTAACATGGTATCAGAGCCCATAACTAAAGACCTGGGTATGATTATTAACTGAGCCATTGTGTGCTAGTTGGAGCCGAGGCTTTGTGTACCTCTCGATGGCAGTTTGAGCTTGTTTGCAGTCGGAGAACATGTGAGTGTCCCATATTGAAGGAGAAAGAGAGATTATACCACTTTATAACCAAGGGGGAAAATAGAAGAACTAATTGTAGCCCCTAGGATATAGGAGAATCAATGAAATATTTTTAATGGTTTATTTCTATATTTCACAGTACAACAATGTGAAGTTCACATAATAACTAGTTAACGGCAAGAATGATGGAAGTAAGGATGAGATCTTTAACTGTATTAATTAGAAACTGAGGTCCTTAACAAAAAAGAATTGTGAAAGTTTGTGTGTTTATCTTATGGTTAACTCGTTATGATAATATTGTGCACAGTAAATTGGTAATAATTGAATTGAATTATACTCAACAAAGCCAGCTACCTTCGTATTATTAATTTGTACATGTTATTGATAGGGTATGTAGTATGTACAACAATATTAATTTAAATTTGTTTCTATTCTAAAAAAGAAATTGTGAGGTTGATAGCTATTACATGGGGAATGGCTACCCCAAAAACATCCTCGCAAAGAATAACTCGTAAACTGCCTGGTGGATTGTCTAAGATAGTAGGGATAGTGCTCGAGTAAACCCCTTGGTTTGCTAGAAAGTCAGCTGCTCGGTTTGCTTCTCTATAAGTATGCTCAAGTTTAACTATCCAGTTCTCATCCCGAATTAAGTCTTTGTATCGCTTGACGATATGTTTCAAGCTGTTGCTGACTAGCTGATCTTCATTTATAATATTTACACATGGAGAGTTGTCCATGTGTATTAAAAGCTTCCGTATGTGGGATGATTTTGCTCGTTCCAGTCCAACTAGCAGGGCTAATAACTCGGCTTTCATAGAGGAACAATTCCCACACGACAAGTAATAAGCGGTAATGAAATTACCTGTCTCATCTCTGATAATCCCTCCGCCTCCGGCTGTTCCCGGATTACCCTTTGAGGCGCCATCAGTATTCAATAAAAACCAATTGTGAGGAGGGGGCAGCCAGCGGATACATACTTCTGTATGAGAAGGTATTGGTTGCGGGACTAGAAAATCAAACCGGTCATAAGCTTGCTTGGTTAGCTCAACTTGTCGATAAATAAAAGGTTGAGGGAGAGTCGGGTTCTCGTTCTCGCGGCCGAATACAATATTATTCCTCCACCAACATGTTATCGAGAAGTAGATAGGCCAATCCGCATCCGACGTTGAAACGTCATTGCTGGCACTTCTAGTTAACCAAGCTTTAAAAGAGTAATTAGGGACAGTGATAGGGCGTCACCGGGTAACGCCCAAATTGGGTGTCACCCTCTCACATGCATTTTTAATTGAAGGGGTCCCCACTCACCCTTTGTGAGAGGGTGGCGCCCAAATTGGGTGTCACCCGATGACGCCCTTTCATTTTCCTAAAAGGAATGATTGGAAGCCTCAATACCTATTAAGCTCCATAGCTGCCTGGAAATGGGACATGAACGAAGTAGGCGCTCCGTTGTTTCTTCGTGAGCTTCACATCTTCGACATATCGGATTATCACCCATATTTCTTTTGATTCGGTTAACATTTACCATAATTGCACGGGTATATACAGATAATATATAGACTGATGTATTAATTTACCTTATAAATTACGTAGCTATATTATAAACTTAATTTGAATGAACAAATGCAAAAGATCAACTATAATATTGGTTGGAAATTTCATTTTTTTTTTTAAAGTTTATCCGCTTTCACCTGTTCTTTTGGACTGAAACCGTCTGAACTAAACTGAACTTATGAGAGCTGAAGTGAACTGAAGTTAATGTAGCTGAACTGAACTGAAGTAAGAGTTAATTTGTGAAAAATAAAGCTGAATGAATTGAATGAAGCTCAACTTAATAAAAATTAAACTAAAAATAAGTTGAAATTAAGTAAAAAAAAGACTGATTCATCATGTTTAAGCCCATGTCTTATCTCTGATCTAATATTTCAACTATCTACCATGATTATAGTCGTGTCTCATATGATTTCACACCGTGTCTAATATTATGTTAATAATTCCATGCGCAAATTATTCAATCATCTAAGTTTTAGAATTGTTTTGAGGGTTTTTTGATAACTGCTACCACGTATAATTCAGATTTTACCAACTGCTACCAAAGTAAAATTTCTTTAAAAACTGCTACCAATGTTGTTGGTTCGGATTAAAACTAACTACCAAATCAGGTTAGGAAGCAAATAGAAATGATCTCAGCCATCCATTTCAAATTCTCATCTTAAGTTCAATTTTTTCTTCCTTTAACGCCCTTACCCCCTCCCTTGTGTGTTTCTAATTCATTCTTCTTTCATTCATCTTAAATTTCACCAATTTCAATTCTCATTCTCACTCACTCTCTCTTTTTTCCATTCATTTGACTTCATATTTCAACCTTTTCATCATCAATTTCACATAATTTTTCTATCTCATCTTTTTTCTTCCTCCATTTCATATACCCATAGTATATTATCAAATTAGGGTTCTTAATTTTTTTTCGTTTTCTAGATTTGTAGCAATGAATAATTAATTGCCAACTCCTCACTTTACTTGCTCTTCAATCATTTTCACACCTTGCTGCCTGCTGCTATCCGTCTCCTTCTCTATTATAGAGTAACCTATTGCAGGTGAGGTGGGTAATATTGTTGCACATTGTTGCTGCAATATCTCTTCACTTATTGAGTTTCCGCTCTTACTTTTGTGCTTATTCCAAACACCACTATAGCTTAATGAAACCCCGTTGCATCCATTTCCAGATACGTAGCCATTGGGAATGAACCCTTAATATTTGTGGGATGCCAACTACAAAAAGGAACGAATTTGGGGATTCTGGGATTGGAAAACATTGGGTTCTTCAGATTGGATTTAAGACATTGGGTTCTTCAGATTGGATTTAACTCTAATCAGGGATTTAGCTGATTTGGAGAATAAGGTTTAGACAATTTTAGGTTGCAAAATCCCCAATTTAATTGGGAGTAAAATGAGAAGTTTAAAGAATTGTGTTTAGGTTGATTAATGAGTGATGAGTGAAGTAAATAAATTAAGTAGGTTATAAAAAGAGGGATAAGTTTGGGTAATGGGATGATATGAGTGAGGAGAGTGTAAAATATGGGTAGTATTGTCTTTTCTTGCGTAAATAGGAGGTTCGTGGTCATTGGGTAGTTAGTTTTAATCCGAACCAACAACATTGGTAGCAGTTTTTAAAGAAATTTTACTTTGGTAGCAGTTGGTAAAATCTGAAATATATGTGGTAGCGGTTATCAAAAAAGAGTTTTATCCACTTTTTTTTTATAAGGTCATGTACTTTCTGACTTAATTTCACTCATTTCAGTCCAGCTTACATTTATTCAATCTTGTTCAATCCAGCTCAGCTTATCTCTTTACAAAATCAATAGGTCTTGGTATAGACGGGTGGAGCGTATAGACGGGTAAAGACCTCTAATAAAATGGGTAGGGGGGGACAATGTGGGGCACCCCCAATGTGCTTCCCACTTTATGGCAAATGGGTATTTTGTGAGGGAAATGGTATCCGTCTATACGTATAGACGGTAGTGTCCGTCTATAATGAGAATTTGTGTTACAAAATTAACTCTTATTTTAGCCACATTCACTTTAGCTCAATTTCATTTAGTTTAATTTAGTTCAGCTTATTTTAATCGAAAAGAACAGGGCCAACTTTCATGAATAATCATCAAGTCTGCTATGTGCTTTACCTTCATTTTTACATTCACATCAAAATATCATGTTGGTTAAGCCTTCAAGAACATGTACAAAGAAAAAGAAAAGACAATATGACTGACTACCAATACAAGGTCGCGTAAATGGTAAATAACTCAATTTAGTCAAAGTTTGACAACCGTCAATTTTGCAACTTTGTGTAGTTAAAAATAATTACTCTATATAACGGAGTAATGAAAATCAAGTAATATCACACATTATGTTAGGTCCAAACAACAATATAATCCTTTAATTGAAATAATATTTCATACTACTCTCGTTTCAAAATAGGCGTTTATCTTTTCAATATTAGGTGCAAGTCTATAAATTGTACAAAAATGGAGTACTACATTTTGAAAATATATGAAAATTATATTTTTTAAACTGAGACGATAAATGTTTATTTAAAGTAATACTCCTTTCGTGTCCGTCATTGTCATTTGTTTACCTATTTTATTAAGAATGTCTTAGTTAATTGTTTTTTTTTTTTTACTTTGGGAATGCCTTTGATAGGCAATTTGATCTTTCATACTTAGGCTCTGTTTGTCAAAACTACCTGAAAAGGTAACTGAAATCTGAAAAAGTAGCTGAAAACTGAAAAGCTAACTGAAACCTGAAAAGGTAACTGAAAATTAGGAGCTGATAAGGTAACTGATTATATAAAAATGTGTTTGACAAACTAGTTGAAAAGGTAGCTGATTTTGGTAAAATGACGTAAAAGGATATGAAAATTATTTAATATTATAGGATAAAAGGGTACAAAATGGAAAATAAGTCATTTCAGGTACCTGATTTCTCAAATGCTACCTGAGGTAGCATTTCATTTCGGGTACCTTATTTGACCAAATAAGCTACTTGCCAAACACCTGCAAAAAATCAGGTAGCTGAATTTTGTTCAAATAAGCTACTTTCGTCAAATAAGCTATCTGAAATGTCGTGTCAAACGGAGCCTTAATATGATCCACTTGTCATCTACTCCTAATAATTACCCCTCCCTCTTTTTTTTTGATTTTGTGTCAAAAGTAAAGGTAAACAAATGATTAGGACGAAGGGAATACTTTACTACACCCTCTATGAAACATGCACAATAAAAATTAAGCTTTTCCTATATGTACACGCCCAAAGTTATAATATGCAAAGTTAGTTTCCGACAACGTAGATACCTTTACTAAATTCATACTCCCTTTGTCCTAGTTAATAGTTTACATTTAATTTATTTCCGTTTCACAAAATAAGCCAAATATGAATTATTCGTTGAAATAGAATGAGTAACAAAGACGTATTACGGAGTAACACATAAAATTGATAAACCACCACAAAAATTATTTTTAACATCACCAATTCTCTAACTTGACTTAAGAAAAGTCAATAATACACCAACCAAAAACCAAAATGGCCCAAGGTAGACGTTTAGATTAAACGATAAAGTATAAGAAAAAAAATATGTGTAGATTATAGTAACTTACTACTCTTTTCAGATTAAAGTCACAAATTCTCTCTCTTTTGTAGACTCTTTAACAAAGACATTGAGTAAACTAACAGATGCTCTGTACAATGGCTATGCTAACTGTCATGGCCTCATCAATGTATTAACATGCTCAAATCACCAAAATGCTCAAAGGACCCCATGAGGCCATGACAGTACGACACCATATTTAGAATGTCATAAAAAAAATAGTAAGAATTCCACATGCAAAAACAAATTGAATTCATCGTCGATTTTAAATATAAGCCAAATTACAATTCAAGACACTAACATAGCTTCTACTATAAATTTGGCTTTCTTCCAGGACAAAACTTACCAATAGAATGTACGATGAAACATTGAAGGCTCATCAAAAACAAAAACCATTGCTTAACTAAATAAATCCATAATTCACAAAAATTAGAATAAAAAGGCGATCAACATTCGAACAATTGCACAAATGAATCCAAGATATAAAAAAAGCAAATAAAAATCAATAAAATGAATTTTGTACCAAATTCTTGATATAAATATACAGAGATAAATATTGGAAATAGTTGGGTTTTCGCATGGCTTGGAGTATTGGTGTAACACCCCCATACTCCAAGTGCCTTACCAGGACCACTCAGGTATAAGGATGCCACCATCTCGGTTACCCGAGGCATGATAATCATAAGACAATGAAGAAACATACTTTATTAAATAAGTTTAAGTGATTACATTACAAAACCAACTGTAAGCAAAATACAACTGTTCTCAAACTATAAACCAACTGAAAGGAACTGTCCTAACAAACACACGGGAAGACTAAAGACTACGATATGTGATGACTCCATCCCAAACTAGATCTCACGCGTATCCAAGATATACACCTAAGCAATCGCTCACCCGGTCCACCACCCCCGAATGGATCACCACGCTTTTAAAACATTTAAACGGGGTCGACTAATCACACAACTCAATATACATCAACAATAAGATAAACATGAACTGACTTAACATCACACACACAACCACACCAATTCCAATAATCTCAATCACCGATCGTCCACTTTGGACCAGACCACCACCAATGGGGGACCGCAGCCGTACCCACCAAATCCCCGCTCCACATAGTGAGCGATAACCCTGTCCATTAATGTGCACATCCCCTTCCGTGGCGGGTTCCACGAAGGGCGAAACTAGGGCGTGAAGCCACTCCCGCAAGTGACTCCACTCAGCCGAGAACGCATCTCGAGAACCATAGGCAACCAATCACAATCACAATATCAACAACCGTCCGAATCTATCAACGATTGTACAATCACAATCACACCGTAGTCACAATACAATTACTATATCAAACAATCAATCTCAACACATCAACAATCATCCCATTATGGGACTAATACTGAGTAGGAAATCCTACCTGGAAAGCAACACAATCATCAGACGATCTAGCAGCTGTCTCAAAACCTCTCCTTTACAAATCCTTCTCCTATCACATAATCACATAATCACATAATCACAATCTAACCTTAACAAATCATAAAAACCTCCAATCCCAAAATTAGGGTTTAACCAAATCAAAGGAAAGACAATAAAAAGGGTACATAGATCTTATCCTCGACGCAAGGAACTCAATGGTATCACCAACGAAAAGAACTGACCGTCTGAACTCCGGGAATTGCTAAGAATGCGATTAAGAAGATGAACTTGTTTGCTTTCTCTCTTAAATAGAAATTTAGGTTTTGGAAAAGTGATTTGGAAACAATGACGGAAGTGTTTTATATTTTAATCGCATTATTAACAAAACCCGACAAAACAGCCCCCGTAAACCGGCTACTCGATCGAGTAGCTAAGGTACTCGATCGAGTGCCCCCTTACTCGATCGAGTACCCTAGTTACTCGATCGAGTACCCAACAAAGTCGAAACTATTTTATTTCGCAAAACTCTCTTACTCGACAGAGTAAGGCCTACTCGATAGAGTACCCCAAGACTCATAAATACGGAGTATTACAGTCTTCCCTCCTTAAAAAGAACTTCGTCCCCGAAGTTCAACCCATACATGAAAACAAACATACTAACTCGATCAAGACACAAAAACGTGACTAAGAACTCAAAACAAAACTCCAACCCAAACATGAACTCGTAACACCAACTCCACTAACTATTCCTACCTCCACAACATGGCTCACGATATCGTATCCACTCCATTATATCTCTCTCAACACTAACTCCATACACTACCAAAATACTCATAACATCAAACGGAATGTTACATTCTACCACCCTTAAAAGGAACTTCGTCCTCGAAGTTTACTCAGACTCATAACACCATCCTCCAACTGTCAACACCATATAAAATATTCTCACACTTCGAAGCATCACACTACTACAAGCACGGCCATGGCCTTTTATAAGTATCGTCCACAAAACAAATCCCTCCTTTACGCTACGCTAACACTCTACTTCCAATTATATTACAACATGCACCACCATGAAACTCTCTTTTATCGCATCCTACTCCTCTTAAGATAAATGTTACGTCCTCGTAACCTACTAATACTATATCCTTAGTTATATCTTCTCGTTATTCTCATCATCATCACATGTCATAGATAACCACCTATACTCTAAACACTCGCCATGCATGTATCCAAGGCTCTCTTACTTAAACAATTCTCATACTTCAATTCACTCGTCACACCACCTAACCTATACCTCAAAATCTTTATCTTAACCCAAAACTTCAACTTTCCACATTACCGCAACATGACATACCTCTCTATATAAACTATATGAAACTCCCATCATCAAAAGCATAACTCGCGATCCACACTTGTTACGTGCACTCATTCCAGATCCTTAAGTTCTTTCCTTCATTACCGCAAAACTCATACATAACCTAATATGACACTAATTCCCCCAACACCCTACACTCACCGTCCCAACAAAAGATTATGAACCACCCGCACTTTCGGATCATTACCACACATGTTCTACGGACCACTTGTCATTACCATGTCTACTAAAGCCTTATCTAGAACAAGATCAAAATTACTCAGAACAACCTCTCACAACCGTGTCCCATCAATAGAACATCACTATACCATGACGACAACGAAAACATATACGACTCTATTTCATATCATACTATACCCTCATTCCCAACTTAACCTGGTAAAGAAAACATCAATAAACAAGACAACTGTCTATCTGCAGAATCAAACTCGCAGGAGCAACATCAAACAAAACAACAAACTATGAATAACTGGTATGCACTTTCGAAACTCGAATCATAATCATCCCGCCTACTCCACCACAACCGGTGACGGCATCACAACACCGCCACCAACACCCTGCACCGTAGTGCGAAAATACCCGCATCACAACATTATGTACCGTGCCTGGATCACCACCCGAGGCACCACAACCACACCGATAGACATCACAACTGCATACGATTCCCATAAACACTGACTGAGCATAACTTCTCAGACAAGAAAACTTACTCAAATCCACTTTATTAAATCACCACGCAACATATTATATGGATAAACAGATAAGCATCTCATGAACATCATCTCTACCATTTCACGGAATACACATGTGTTATTAATACACATAAAATTATAACTAGCCATGTCAAATTAATCAAGTTATTACCTTTTTGGATATTATTCAATTAAATTACCGTGTCCAACCTATATATTCTGAACATTCATAAAACAACTTTATAATTATCACACCATACCACTTCTTGTGAGGTCAGAACCTCACACAAACATTTACACATATCATAGACCCGTAATCACAACCAACTAGTCAATCCTGATCACGTAAGTTACCACTCAACATAGGTTACCTGTCGCCCGAGCTTAACTCGTATACACCTCATAACATATTCTCCCTTTCGCATATCCATCACCCTCTGCCAAATGTAGCCACACCATTAATACTCAACTACTAACAACCGCCTCATATAACCACATCTTATACTCTTTCATAACTGTACTTATCAACCTGGTCTCTGCAAAATCAACCTCTTTAGAATTGTTACCTTTCTAATATACCATTACCCTTAACCACTAGTCACAAACCATAACACTACCGCTGTCCGGGCATCAAACCTCTTACACTCATCTCTAAACATCACGATTTGTTTCCTATCTTTGGTTGACATCCCAAATAACGAACATCCAATCCATTAACAAAATTACCTCAACATTCTTCCCAATACTATCCTTAATTGTACCATCATCTAACTCTCCACCAAAAATCTCGTATCGTGCAAATACTCCACCAACTTCATACTCCCTTAATTCCTCGAAACTCATGATTAATCATGTTGTCCTGAAACTTCTGTATAACTATTAACTTACTTACCCTTGATAGTATCATACATCTCGACGATTCTTTACTTTATGTCACATAACTCCGGTGAACTTTTCTCAACTTACTTTTATCCTTCTTTTCTCGTTATACTCAAAAATACCATTAATTGCTCAGCTCCTTATTACTTATATCTAACTCTTTAGTGCTCCGATTATCTTTTCATTGCTCCAAAACTCAAATCCCATTATTTCATATCGATATCATCTCACTCTTTCTTACCATAAATATTATCTTATTATGCCATTAATCACCCTTGCCTCTAGTTTATCCATAAAATCAACGTTCACTGTTCTTACAATTTCATCTCCTTTGTACCTCTCTAGAAATCAGAATTCCTTTTGTACCATTAATTGCCCAAGGAAATCACACAGTAGTTTCATCTCTTAATAAACCAAATCTCCCAAATCCACCTCGCGACATGTCTCCACAAAGTTCACTATATACTACTCTTCTCAACTCCTTTAAAACGCACTTTCACTACATATATCCTTACTCAACTCTATTTCTAACCATCTCCCTCCATAATTCTTTACACATCTCAAGCTGCCACTATCCGCATCCTTACTTTTCAATCTTTTTATTCTCACGTTCATTATACTCACATCATCCCTTGCCCATATTCTCTTACTTTTACATTACTCAACACACAATCATATCACTCATCCCGTCTCACAAAATGTGCTCTATGCCTCAATAAACTATACCAATCTTCCTTTTCTTTTTCCACCATCTATCATAATCACATATAACTCATGTCCTCCCCACCGAACTCATATTCATCATAAGTGCCACTCTTTACATCATAAGATTGGGTAACTTACGCTTCAGGACCAACACATACGTAAAACAATGCATAAAGAAGTAATACAACACCTTTGGATTAAACGTAATATGCAACGAATGTAAAAAAAATAAATATATGACCCGAAACACGCATATGACCCGCACGATTCCCCACTCGATCGAGTACCAGAACTTACTCGATCGAGTTGAGGCTACTCGATCGAGTGCCCAACATGCTCGATCGAGTGCCCCGACTCGAACCCAAACAGACCTTCGATCTACGACTTACTCGACCGAGTAGCCCGGCTACTCGATCGAGTGACCCCATACTCGATCGAGTGTCCGAGGTACTCGATCGAGTGCCCAAAAACACGATTCTGGTCAAAATAACGACAAATACCCACTCGATCGAATCATGTAGACTCGTGAATACTACCCGCATGTTATCTCCCATACCCCCAACGTACTATGCATTCAATATTATTTCAACATTATGATTACAACTATGCATTCAAATCTGCGCGACTCCTCATACAATCAACATAATAATCTACTTCGTGTTATCAAGTGCCACGTTATAAACAACCATCATGCTTTTCATCCAATTTGTTATACAAAACACATATCATTGAACCTCTATTCTTCATGTTACTACTTACCAAAAGCCAAACATTACCATCTATCATGCTCATATAACATTCAACTTTCAATCATGTATTACCCGCATGTTTTTAATTTTCATAACTTTTCATGACACAAACCACACCCATACACTACAAATCCTATTTCCATGTTGCTAATACAACAACATTACAAATCCACTTCATCACATAAACACTTCCATAATCAAGAAATTCATATCCTTACGAAATTGCCACTTCATCTTTTCCAATCAATTCATCTAGTTCAATCACATACTTCATCTAACAAGCGCATATGATACGATAGTAGACAATTATACGAACTTAATATATAGCTTTACGCAAACAAAACTATGAAAACAAATCTTATCACACCCCCCTATCCACATGTTATTAGGATTGCCTCATTATAAATCATTCCTCCTACACATCATTATTCATCACATATAAACTATTTCCTTTTTCCACCACATCATTCGTCATTCTCACATACTTTTCCAACTATTCCAATCAACATGGTAAACCAAGTATCATCCAACATGCTTTCAACCAACAGCATACAAAATCACCCTTATACATGCCACACATCACCATATTGTTACACAATTTACAAAATAAACACATAGCGATCCCGACTCATATCCCATGGTGACCGGTTCAAAATCGTAGGGCGAGTTCGCGACTTTAGGACGTCTCCCAAGCCTTTGCATTAGCTCCTACAACCTTTACCCCGGTTCATTTTAATTGACTCCTAGATTCATTAGATTCATTGGTTACAGGTTTCAGGATCGTCGCTCTGATACCATTTGTAACACCCCCATACTCCAAGTGCCTTACCAGGACCACTCAGGTATAAGGATGCCACCATCTCGGTTACCCGAGGCATGATAATCATAAGACAATGAAGAAACATACTTTATTAAATAAGTTTAAGTGATTACATTACAAAACCAACTGTAAGCAAAATACAACTGTTCTCAAACTATAAACCAACCGAAAGGAACTGTCCTAACAAACACAAATGGAAGACTAAAGACTACGATATGTGATGACTCCATCCCCACTAGATCCCACGCGTATCCAAGATATACCCGCTTAAATCGCTCACCACCCCGAATGGATCACCACGATTTTAAAACATTTAAACGGGGTCAATACTAATCACACAACTCAATATACATCAACAATAAGATAAACAGACAAAATCTTAACACACACACACAACCACACCAATTCCAATAATCTCAATCACCGACCGTCCACTTTGGACCCAGCCCGCGATGGGGGACCGCACCGTACCCACCAAATCCCCGCTCCACATAGTGAGCGATAACCCCGTCCATTAATGTGCACATCCCCTTCCGTGGCGGGTTCCACGAAGGGCGAAACTAGGGCGTGAAGCCACTCCCGCAAGTGACTCCACTCAGCCGAGAACGCATCTCGAGAACCATAGGCAACCAATCACAATCACAATATCAACAACCGTCCGATCTATCAACATGTACAATCACAATCACAATAGTCACAATACAATTACTATATCAAACAATCAATCTCAACACATCAACAATCATCCCATTATGGGACTAATACTTTGAGTAGGAAATCCTACCCGGAAAGCAACACAATCATCGAGACGATCTAGCAAAATTGTCTCAAAACCTCTCCTTTACAAATCCTTCTCCTATCACATAATCACATAATCACATAATCACAATCTAACCTTAAAAAATCATAAAAACCCCCAATCCCAAAATTAGGGTTTAACCAAATCAAAGGAAAGACATAAAAAAGGGTACATAGATCTTACCCTCGACGCAAGGAACTCAATGGTATCACCAACGACAAGAACTGACCGTCTGAACTCCGGGAATTGCTAAGAATGCGATTAAGAAGATGAACTTGTTTGCTTTCTCTCTTAAACAGAAATTTAGGTTTTGGAAAAGTGATTTGGAAACAATGACGGAAGTGTTTTATACTTTAATCGCATTATTAACAAAACCCGACAAAACAGCCCAGAAACCGGCTACTCGATCGAGTAGCTAAGGTACTCGATCGAGTGCCCCTTACTCGATCGAGTACCTAGTTACTCGATCGAGTACCCAACAGGTCAGAAACTATTTTATTTCGCAAAACTCCCTTACTCGACAGAGTAAGGCCTACTCGATAAAGTACCCCAAGACTCATAAATACGGAGTATTACAATTGGATATTTGGATGTATAAAAGATTAGAACTGTTATAACGGAGGCGTCCCATTACCCAAACAGTTAATTGATAAGGCGATAAGAACAATAAATAACGAATGAAATAAAGTTGACACAAAGATTTACGTGGTTCACCAGTAAAATAACTGGTTACGTCCACCCTGCGAGGAGATCAAATTTCACTATGTGGAGAAAATAGTACAACAGTAGACCGGTACACACGCGCTCAATATGAGCCAAAAGTATACCCTATTCTACCAACAAATATAGTAATCTCAAAGGAACAAAAGAGACTACTCCCAATAAGACGAAGGACAAATAATCTTGAGGCCTACCAAGATCTGAACAAACTCCTCCGATCTTCAAAGACAGACGAACACCAATAATAGAGCCTGGAACAAACTGAGTTTTCTTCTTCGGAAGGAACCTCACAAATCGACCCTCTTTATTATGCTCTCAAATCTCTCTCTTAATTAACCTAGAATAAAACTTGGGTCTTTATATATTTATTCCACCCAAAATAAAATATCTAAATTAATAAGAAATAAACTAATAGGAAATTATTAAATAATTTCCTAATCCACGTACCAAAACAACGCAAAGAGTCCAAAGGCAAACTTAAGGAAACTCCATGTGGGTCCCACACCAACTAAGATTTCCAAAGAAACTAATCACTTGACGTCAGCGTCTTTTCTATTCAGCGAGAGTTCAAAGCTGAACAGATAAATAGGCGACTCGCATGAAACTCGGACAAATCACTTTGCCTTTGTTTCTATTTTCTTGTTTCCTTAGTTTAGTCCGTTTCGACACACATTCAAGGCATAAATTCCTAACAAATCTCCACCTTGACTTGAATTATTCAAACACAAACCCAATCAAGAACCAAACCCCAAATCAGCTTCAATAGAGTCGATCCACAAGTCACTATCTGTCCCGATAGTCTCCACTGACTTGAACACAACCCCAAAACGGACAAATGAACTAAGTGTGTAACAAATGTGACCAATATACGAAGTACCCAATGTAGTAAGCTGAAAACTACCAATTGTACTAAGTACCCAACATATCTTCATACCAACAGGAAGGTCAAACGTAGCAAACTCCGAAAAGGACAAAAGCTACCAAACGCCAACACAAATATATGAGATACCAAAAGTCACTAAGATGGAACGGTGTACCAAAACAACACACACAAGACTCCAAACAAAATCTCCTCCAAACTACATGGCTAAATGTACCGTCGTACCAAACTGTCCCAAAAGAAACACAAACGCCACGAACAAAACAAATGTCTCACTTGAGCAAACTAGGTGTCATGACCACCACAAAAAATGCCTACACCAAGGCAACAAAACTCAAGCCGAAACCAAACAAAAACAAACATTCTGAGCGAGCACAAATTACCTCCATCAAAGGTACAAATTATTAGACAAGATAGTCCAACCCAAAGCTCCAAAGAATAAACTCCCGTCGAAGTTTCAAATGACCCCTTACGAGGTTCTAAACGGCTCTCTTTCAAGAGACACAAACAGCTCCACATGGAGTCTCAAACCGCCCCACCTCTTGGGGCGTAGACCGCCTCATTGAGGCGCAGAGACAAAAGTAGATAGCTTGTTTTGAGAACCTTGTAGCTTGACCTGTACCAGAATAGACTCCACCTTACAGTCAACACTACCATTCTCACTAAAGCTATCCAAACCCGAATTATCCAGAATATCACCAAGTGACCCAAACTGGATGTGCTTCAAAGTATCGTTCACATATCCAAGTTGCATATGCCCCAACTTAGACTCGAGAGAGACAGAAGAACGATTAACTGATGCTCCAACAGTCAGCACAGTGCCTTGAAGGACATAAATAGTTCCTTCCTTAACACCCCTCCAAGTAACAGAAGGATCCTTACCAATGCACAACGATCCACCATCACCTTGAAAACTGTAACCCTGATCAACTAACATCCCAAGTGATACAAGATTTCTCTTCAAACGTGGAACATGCCTAACACCTTCTAGAAAAATAACAACACCATCACATGTCCTAACCTGAACAGTCCCCACTCCAAGCACCTCACAAATAGACCCGTCACCCCGCAACATTGACCCCATGTGAAGCTTCATAAGAAGTAAACCATTCCCTAAAAGGACACATATGATAAACGCATCCCGTATCCAAAATCCAACTATCCGAAGAACGTGGAACAACATCAATGATACGTGCCTAATGTATAGTCTTTTTGGCCTATTTCAGCACGTATTTCTATGCATTTCTCTACTATTTTTATAGTATTTTGCCCCGAATTGGCTACTTTGGTGTATTTTGTCCTTCTTATAGGAATGATCGCGAAAGTGGTGAAACCATGCTCCTTTTCGTCCTTTTTGCATGCATTTAGAGGAGACGGGATTGTCCCAGAGTGAGATGTTGCACTTGGAAGTGTCGTTGCACGCATTACGAGGTATTTGAGTGAAGACGTAAGCTGAATTGAAGATCCAAGTGGTCTATCGAGCTGTTTGGAGGACGATCGAAGGGTTCCTAGGCTCCCTGAGGCTCGATCGAGAGGCTCCTTCCTCGATCGAGTAGGATGCACATGACCAAGTCCTCGATCGAGTGCCTGGCGCCGGTCGATCGAGGGACTCCTCTTTGAGATGATGGTCGATCGAGTGGTTTAATCCACTCGATCAAGGGGTTTTTCACGGGCATGGGCTTTGCTTCAGTCCGTGTGTTTAATTTTCGCTAAACATTGTTTGTTTCCTATTTAACCTATGTTTACGAGGTTAATTAGGCATCTCTTTACTTACTCCTTTACTATCTCTTTTACTCTATAAGTTTTACATTAGAAACCTACTGTTACTTTCGTTTTCGGATTTGCTTCACTCGGATTACGAGTTCTTTACGCCGGAATTTGCTTGGATTGTAATTCTCTCTTCCCTTAATAATAATTAACCTTTTGTTGCATTATTTTCTTGTTATTGTTATCATTCTTTCTGCCCTAATTTCTATTATTGCATTTTATTGTTATTTCGTCATGTCTTTCTCGCTGGAATCTTGTTTGCTGTTAGATTAATCATGAATATGAGTAGCTAAACCTCTTCATGTTGGGATTAGGGGATCTGCGGTAGAATAATGACGACGTAGTGAATGAATTAGACGAATTGACTAAGAGACCCTGTCACTATAGCAATATAACTGTAATTACCGACCTAGTTGAGTGCACGCTTCTATGTCACCCATTAATCTGGCTACAATTAATCCTGGATCGAAAGATTGGACTAAATAGGCCTGCTATAAACAGTAGACTACCCTAATGAGGACGAAAGTTAAGTTAGTGGTATTATAGGGTGGGAAGTGGACCGAAAGGACCTTCTAATATCCGTCTCGCATTAGTTCGCCTGAGTCATTTACTGCTAAGTTGTTGAACTACCGTAGTGAACCGAATTCCCGACATGTCCCTCTCTTATTGATAGTTTAAAATCATTTTATTGCCTTTACTGCTCTCTGCCTTATCTCTCTTTCCTTCAACTCCGTAGTTTAGAAACCAAAAATTCAATCAACCCCCATTGTTATCGTAGGATTAGAAATAGATAGCTGTAGTTGCATTACCTCCCTGAGGATTCGATACTCGACTGCCTCTACTACATTTTTAGTTGAGACCGTTAGGTTTTATTTTTGACAGTCTGCGACAGGACGTGTCAAATTTTGGCGCCGTTGCCGGGGAGGCAATTGTTCAATTTACTAGCTGTTTTATTTTTAATTCTCCTTTTAGTTTAAGGAACTTCGTTCCTTAAACTATTCTCATATCTTGTCTTTAGTTTCGTCTTATGCGCAGGTCGCAGGGTGGTCCACTACTACCTTTTGATCCCGAGATCGAGAGATCTCTGCGCGTAAAAAGGAGACTATTTCAAGAGCAACAGGCCGAGGAAGAGCCCAGTTCTCGTGGTAACTTTTACGAGAACGAGCTTTTCGAAGACAATCCACCGTCTTCTCCAGTTTCCAATTCATCCGTTGAATCTATCACTTTTCCAGATTTTCCCGAAATGGCCGAGGAATCTACCATTGCTAGTCACTCCGAGCCCACTGCTGACAATCTTTATAAAGGGTTCAAATTGCCGGGAGATGCTAGGAAGTTCGAACCCAAGCCTGCATACATTAATATGGTCGAGAAAAATCGGTTCGGGAGCTGCAATCAAGACGCAGCTCAAAGATATGGAGACCTTCATTGATTACTGCTTGCTCCATACCTCCCCCACCGGCGTAACAAACGATCGGATCAAAGAAACTATGTTCATCTTCTCACTCCCGCGATCTTTGCAAGGGAGTGGTACGGATTTAGACAAAGCGCTCACGGCATAACAGATTGGAATTCGCTAGCATTGGCGTTTTATAAGAAGTATTTCTCTGCCTCGAGAACCATCGCCATCAGAGCTCAGATAACAAGTTTCAAACAGGGGCCCGACGAGAACTTCCACGAGGCATGGCTTCGATTTAAGAAACTAGTGCGAACCATACCGCACCACGGTTTCGAAAGATGGAGTCAGCAACCATTTTTACAATGGTTTATATGATGATCGAGAGGGCTATATTAGATGCGCGACCAACGGTCGATTTTCTGACAACTTGGGGCCGACGAAGGGATGGAAAATCATAGATGATTTAGCCACTCATAGGGTGAATACGGAATTCAAGGGGAAACCAAAGGAGAGATGTCAATCCTCTTCGATGAGCCGCATTAGAAGCCCTTCTTGCTAGGTTCGACAAGTATGAACTAGGGGGAGCTCTCAAGCCAGGGATGTACCAGGTTAATGCCATGACGAGACGGTCCTTTCGTGCGTGCGAGATGTGGGGTAGATGGACATGTCGCTGATTATTGTCCTAGTCCTTATGAGCAATGTGCTGCCTTTCAACATTACAGGCAAAACAACACTCATTACGAGCCGAATATCCACCCCAATTTGAGGTGGAGTAATCAGAACAACGTACTCAATCCCACCGCTCCTCCAAATCAGCAGCAACAGCCCTATATTCCTCCACACCAGAAGCAACAAGGCTATCAGAAGCCTCCGTCATTTAACCCTCCTAACCACGGTTCATCTTCAAGTGGGGTGAGTGAAATGGGCGAGTTGAAGTCTATGATGCAAGCTATTACAAAGCAGCTTCATGCGAGTGATCAACAAAGAAGCACAAGTGATCAACAGAGAGACGCGACCATAAAGGCACTTGAGACTCAAGTTGCCCAACTCGCCGCGAATCAATCCTCAAGAAAGCCGGGTCATCTACCGACTCAAAATGAGAAGAACCCAAATGAGACGGTACATCTGATAGAGTTGAGAAGCGGTCTCTCTTATGAGGGACCAGAAATGAAGAAATCAGACCTGGAAATAGTTGCAACTGATGATGAACAGTGTTCTGTTAAGAAGAAGGGGCTCACGACAAAGCAGTTACTCGATCGACTGAAATTAGGTGTTCGATCGAGTGGAAATGGTGAAGAATCTGGTCGATCGAGTAGTCCTTCTGCTCGATCGAGTGAACTGGAAGCTGAAGATGGTCGATCGAGTGGGACTGTTGCTCGATCGATCGGGTTGCTTGAAGAAGGTACTCGATCGAGTGAACACATTGCTCGATCGAGTGATATTGAAGACGGGAAGCTTATTCGAGAGCCTGCTAGTGCTCGTTTAAGCGAGGGATCACCAGAAAGACCTCGTTCGAGAGGTAAGAAGCGTCCAAAGGATACCGAACTTGCTCCGGAAGACACTTTGGAAGCGAGAAATAAGGGACTCGAGATTCCAATTACTGTTCCCTTCCCGAGGCGGCTGCAGAATACCAAGATTAATCAACAGTTTAGCAAATTTGTTGAGCTTTTGAAGAGTTTGGAAGTTTCCGTGCCGTTCACTGAATTGCTGACTAAGGTACCCTCTTATTTGAAATTTATGAAAGAGATTTTAGCACGTAAGAGGACCATTAATGATAATGAGACCGTAGCCTTGACCGAGATGGGGTCAACCCTATCTCAAAATAAGCTACCTATTAAGCAATCAGACCCGGGTAGTTTTTCGATCCCTTGTCACATAGGAATGCAATTGATTGATAATGCGCTATGCGATTTAGGCGCTAGTGTAAGTGTTTTACCTTTGTCTCTAGCTAAGAGACTTGGTGTGACAAAACTGAGTTGCACCAACATGACTGTCCAGATGGCCGACCGTAGTTTATCACGGCCACTAGGTGTAGCGGAAGACGTACCTGTTCGGATCGGGAAGTTCTTTATTCCCGTCGATTTTGTCGTCCTAGATATCCCCGAAGATGTGCACACCCCTATCATTTTAGGGAGACCATTTTTGTCCACTGCCCGCGCAGTGATAGATGTCGGGGGGAAGACTTTAACATTTCAGGTAGGGGATGAGGAACTGATTTTTCATCAGTCCAAGTTCCGGAGGGCTCCCATGCAAGCTCAGCCTTGCAATGCCCTCTCTTCTGTTGACCCTATTATTGACACTCCAGGTGAAAATTTGGAGAATATTGCTATTATTGTCAACCCTCCGCCTCAGATTGAGAGCAAGAAGGAGGCAATTTCGTCTGTTGTCCTTACTGCAGTGCGATGAAGGCAAGAAAGGAGCATCGGGACAGGGTGCCACCATTATCAATCAAGCTGGGACCCAAGGATGCCAAAGAAGGCGACGAGGGGCGAGAACGAAGACAGTTCGCACCTACATAGATGGGAACTACATTCCTCCTACTGTCACAAACAGTAATTCAAGCTCATGGAAATCAAAGAGGACGGTCAGTATCGCTGAAGTGACGTCCTCCAGTCAGAAGCCCACGAAGGGGCTACTGAAAGCTAATGGGAATTAAACGGGGAAATGCCCCGTGTAACAAAGTGTAATAGATATTTGGTTGAATTTCCTTTGAATTTCTTTTATTTACATTTTTATTAGGACAATTAGTTTAGACATTTCTTTAGCTTAGACTAAGACTATAGACTGTGTTTTTCTGCGTTTTTGGTATTTTGGGATATGTTTGGATATGTTTTACGCAGGTTTGGGGAAGATGCACGCAAATCAAGGAAGAAAAGACGGAAATTCGAAGAAGTCTACACGAGGAAGTCCTCGATCGAGTACTTTTTGTACTCGATCGAGTGAAAAATGGTTCGATCGAGCTTGCTTTACTACTCGATCGAGGAAGGCCACAGAGGAATTGATCGATCGAAAGGTTCCTTATTCGATCGAGCAAGGGACATCAAAAGTCCTCGATCGAGTGACTTAAAATCACTCGATCGAGTGAAATGAACAGTGGACGGGAGTTTCTTCTATACTTAACTCCTTATTATTTCAGTTTTCATTTCTAATTGTTTTAACCCCTAATTTCCGTCTAAACCTCCCCTAATTGCGATTGATTTTCCCCCAAATCCCCATTTCTTGCCCAAAATCCTCAAATCAATCACCTACATTCTATAACTAGCTAATTATTCTTCAATAGCCCCTTGTTTTTCCCCTCTTTTGTGTCCGTTTTCACGGTCTTCAAAGGGAATTAGGGTTTCGCGGGTTTTTCGATTAAAAATCCGCCTTGCTTGCTTGTTTTTGAAGTTTAATTGCTTGTTTTAGGATAATCATCATCAAGTAAGTGTTTCTATCACACTCTTTGCAATTTCTCTTGATTTAATTCGAATTTTTGAGGTGATTTTGAATTAGGGCTCGAAAATTCCATGTCTAGTCGAATTGTTTCGATTTGATTGTGTTTATATGCCCTTAATTTGCTTGTTGATGATCTTTTCGCAATTCCTCGCTATGTCTACATGTTTAATTCGAATTTTGCGCGAATTCCGCGATTAGGGTTCCTGTAAGTCGAGTGTTTCGACTGTTAGACGGCTTTTATACTGCCATGCTATGCCTAACTGCAGTTCTTGACTACCTTTTGCTGCTGTTATCTGTTTCCCCGTCCCCTATCGCCATTACGATGTAAATTATTAGGAATCTCATGTTTGTGAGTGGTTATTCTCGATTGCCCGAGTCATACATGCCCCAATTTCTGGTTTTCATCTTTGTATTAGCTCTTTTTGCGATCCTTTGCTTTATCAAATTATCACCACTCACATGTTTGTAATTCTAAATGTTTGAGGAATTCTTTGGGTTTTGCATTACGAAGTCGAATTTTTCGACTAATAGGGCCATTCTTTTTCTTTGTCACATGTTGGTTAGCGGTTGTTTTAGCCACGGTTAGCGATCCTTCCTTATTCATGCCCTTTGATACTTTGTAGGATGGACGCGAGTTCTCTGTCTTCTACTAGTACGTCCTCCGGCTCGTCGGTGGCGAGTCGGTGGCCCTGCTTTGTTGCCACTAGCTCTGCCTTGGTCACCACTGCAGCACCGATTCTACTTGTCTCAGTGCAGGGGCAGTGTACGCCGCGGCCCGGCTCGGTAGGGAGCTCGATTCGAGACTTCACCACCACTACTCCTAGGCCCTTCTCTCTGCTTTGATCGGATTCGAGCCCGTTTCAGCAGACTGGTATCTTGCCACCGAGACCACACCAGCGAGGCTAGCCGATTAGCCATCACTTCCAGCCCTTCGTAGGTCACAGTTACGAGGGAGGGCGCTCTCACACCTCTACCGAAGATGCCCACGTCGTTTCACATCAGAGGCTCACCGGAAACGGTTAGCCGCCTTACTTCGTTGCCCCCTCTCCTCCACCCGTTTCCTTGCGCGGACTGACCTAGAGACCTTAGGCATTTATGAGGAGGTCTGTAGTTTGTTGAACGGGACGGGTATGTCGGGTTTGATTACCATGCAGGAGGCTACCATTCGTACCCTTACGTACGAGTTCTTTAGCTCCTATTCCTTTGACACCGACTCTTACGCTGCTGACCACTCCAGTTCCTGCATTTACTTTCGACTCCGCAATGAGTCGCACCACTGGACTTTGGCCAAGTTTGGCCAAGTTTTAGGCCTAGTTAGTGACGGTCCCACCGCCCCACCTAGAGACCTCCTTCAGCCACTTTGGGTTGCGCTTACTCACACTCCCTTCCACTCACGGAAGGGAGCTCACATTCACTTACCTGCGCCCCGTTACTACTTGCGTCTGTTAGGAGAGACCATTTTTGGGCGCCCTGAGTCCAACAACGTGACCAACACTGAGCTAGCGATTCTCGCGGGGTACCTCAACATTGACTATGGTACCCCGTTTGTTCTAAACATTGCCTATCTGGTAGCTCAGCATTGGAACGGGATTGGGACTCGGGTCAAGACCGCTATTGTCTGCGGCGGGCTAGTGACTAGGATCGCCCGCGACCTTTACCCCACTGACTCTTCACTCACTTCACCTGACGAGATGGCTCACCTTGACCTGGATGCCATGGCTGACCTGACCTGGTTCCCAAAGGCGAAGGGGAGCGCGAGGACGTGGAAGATCTGTGGTTCCACGTCTGTTACCTTGCCGTGCTCTACCCTTCCCCCACTTTTACCGCTCTCTACTGCTGCTGAGGGAGCGAGGCCACCTCCACCTACCTACCACCTCACCTTCACCCCTCCTTCTTCTTCTAGGAAGAGGAAGCGGGAGGCCGGAGCATCTTCTAGCTCCCGGACTCCGCCCCGACTCGAGCCCAGTGGGACCGACCCCCACGCCTCAGCCTACACCTTCACTCACTCCACCCCCACTTGACCCTCCTTCTGGTTCGGTTTTTCCGCCAATTTTGTCCCCTCCTCCCGCTTTAGAGGCGCCCGAGGTCATGGACCAAGGGCGTCGTGATGCCGTGCTTTCGGATATGTGCGGTACATTATCGAGATGAGACGGGATATGGCTTTGGCCGTATTCCCGCTCTACGAGTTCCATATCCGAGCCCGGCGACCGATTCCAGAGGGGTGGCCGCATCCTTCCTTCTACCGATACCCGGCGGACGGTACCCTCCACTTTCTTCGACTCGGAGGAGGAGGTGGAGGAGACAAATGATAGCACGAGAGGTGCGGTTGCGCGCCGAGCAAAGCGCGCCCGACGAGCTTCCAGAGAGGAGGAGAGTGACCCTCCGTTCACACCCGGTCCGGAGGATCGGGGGAGATGACGACCGAGTCTCCCCCTTGTTTGTTCTTTGGTTTGGGAGACTGTTTTGTTGAGTCGGAGTACCTGAGAGACGGCGGTGCCGACGACGAGTAGCTACTGGTCTACTCACTTCCCCAGTTTTCTGGCTGGTTTGGGGAAGTTCGTGTTTTGTATGTCTTCTTACTCTTTTCATTTCGTCTCCTTTATTTTTATTCTGTTGGTTGTATACCCCCATCCCCCATTTTTCTGCTGGTGTATGCTGGAGGACAACGAGGGCATTGTCCGTTTTGGTTTGGGGAGGGTATTGCATCCTTTTGAGTCTGCATCTGCATTTGTCTTGCATTCACGTTTAATTTTTCAGTTTGCATTTGTTGTTTATTTTCAAAAAAATCAAAAATACAAAAAAAAATTAGAAAATGTCAAAATTCAAAAAATTTCACGTTTATTTTTGCATTTAGGTTGAGTCGGAATGGTAGATTCCCGTGATGAAATTGCACTATAGCTTGTCATTTTACTTGAGCCTTGCACTTGTATTGATAGTTTTAGCCTTGTCATACGCATAATCTACGAATTTCTGTTCAAATAATAGCTGACTGTTTAGACTTGACCTAATAAACTGGCAAACTACTTAAAAATTCTGAGTTTTAGAGCCATAACTGGTGACATTCATGACCAGTTCATTAGGAATTTTGAGAGTAGTACTCCTTGCATAGCATGTTTGTCTCATTTGCACATTTATGACATTCAATTTCTCGTCAAATGCACATATTCGGGTTTGTGGTTGGTGTCACATGCAGGGAGGGTCTTGCAAATTCCCCTTCTTTATATATCTTCACCCATTTAGCTCCACTTTAGCCAAACTTGCCTTTTTGACCCATTAGCTACATTCCAAACTAAGCCTGCCTAGTCAAGCTAGTTAGTTTGTCCTTTTGTGGTATGTCTACCATTGCAGTTTGGCCTGTCTTTCTTGTTGGAGTTGGTGTTTGTGTTAAGGAAGGAGGAAAGAAAGAAAAAAAAAAAGAGTATTGAAAAAGAAAAAAAAAAGGAAACGTGAAAGAAAGAAAAAAAGAAAAAAAATGAAAAACATGAAAAAAAAAATAGAAAAAGATCTGATAAGCAAAAGAAAGAAATAGAGATTGTGTAAGATGTTGTCCCCTCTTGTCAGAGTTGAGAAGATGTTCGAAGATGTACAATCGACAAGAGGGTTGGTTGTTTCGATTAGCTGTTTTTTTTTTTTGACGATGCGTTTAAAAAAGGGAACTTTGTGACCGTCTGACTCCTCCGCTCTTATTCTATATTTTTGAGGAGATTGTGTTTGAGTCTAGTGAGTTTTGTGCCAAGTGAAGGGCACCTGTGTTAGTCTTTCAGTCAGTTTGAGATCCGGATGGTTTATTATGGTCCTGTTAGGAACTAGCTTGACGCTTTTACCTCCACATTTCCATAACTTGTTTTGCCTTTTCTCACCTGAACCTCACTATTCCCATATTATTTGCATACCCTCGGCTGTGACGGACATTGTTGGTTGGAATTTGTGCATTAGTACTTGAATTGTCTTTCATTTTTGTTGCATGCATGCTATGTAGGTCGCAGTTAGGTGAGTGACTGTCTTTTCTTCGCTCTTTTACATATAACATTTGCCCTTTGCTTCATGAGAGAAGAGTGACCACGTGAGAGTCCGTTTTGTTGGTCTTGCAAGGTCGATAGGTCGCTTTATTTATGAACGACTTATAATTCGTTTGCGCATTGACCGCTTGCTCAACTGTTGATTTTTGTTGCATTAATTTGGCTCAAGTAGACAAGTTAAGCTAGCTCTGAGTTATCATTTCCGTTCCATTAGTTTAGTTTTGAGTTTACTCGAGGGCGAGTAAAGGTTTGGTTTGGGGAGATTTGATACGTGCCTAATGTATAGTCTTTTTGGCCTATTTCAGCACGTATTTCTATGCATTTCTCTACTATTTTTATAGTATTTTGCCCCGAATTGGCTACTTTGGTGTATTTTGTCCTTCTTATAGGAATGATCGCGAAAGTGGTGAAACCATGCTCCTTTTCGTCCTTTTTGCATGCATTTAGAGGAGACGGGATTGTCCCAGAGTGAGATGTTGCACTTGGAAGTGTCGTTGCACGCATTACGAGGTATTTGAGTGAAGACGTAAGCTGAATTGAAGATCCAAGTGGTCTATCGAGCTGTTTGGAGGACGATCGAAGGGTTCCTAGGCTCCCTGAGGCTCGATCGAGAGGCTCCTTCCTCGATCGAGTAGGATGCACATGACCAAGTCCTCGATCGAGTGCCTGCCGGTCGATCGAGGGACTCTCTTGAGATGATGGTCGATCGAGTGGTTTAATCCACTCGATCGAGGGGTTTTTCACGGGCATGGGCTTTTCTTCAGTCCGTGTGTTTAATTTTCGCTAAACATTGTTTGTTTCCTATTTAACCTATGTTTACGAGGTTAATTAGGCATCTCTTTACTTACTCCTTTACTATCTCTTTTACTCTCTAAGTTTTACATTAGAAACCTACTGTTACTTTCGTTTTCGGATTTGCTTCACTCGGATTACGAGTTCTTTACGCCGGAATTTGCTTGGATTGTAATTCTCTCTTCCCTTAATAATAATTAACCTTTTGTTGCATTATTTTCTTGTTATTGTTATCATTCTTTCTGCCCTAATTTCTATTATTGCATTTTATTGTTATTTCGTCATGTCTTCTGCTGGAATCTTGTTTGCTGTTAGATTAATCATGAATATGAGTAGCTAAACCTCTTCATGTTGGGATTAGGGGATCTGCGGTAGAATAATGACGACGTAGTGAATGAATTAGACGAATTGACTAAGAGACCCTGTCACTATAGCAATATAACTGTAATTACCGACCTAGTTGAGTGCACGCTTCTATGTCACCCATTAATCTGGCTACAATTAATCCTGGATCGAAAGATTGGACTAAATAGGCCTGCTATAAACAGTAGACTACCCTAATGAGGACGAAAGTTAAGTTAGTGGTATTTTAGGGTGGGAAGTGGACCGAAAGGACCTTCTAATATCCGTCTCGCATTAGTTCGCCTGAGTCATTTACTGCTAAGTTGTTGAACTACCGTAGTGAACCGAATTCCCGACATGTCCCTCTCTTATTGATAGTTTAAAATCATTTTATTGCCTTTACTGCTCTCTGCCTTATCTCTCTTTCCTTCAACTCCGTAGTTTAGAAACCAAAAATTCAATCAACCCCCATTGTTATCGTAGGATTAGAAATAGATAGCTGTAGTTGCATTACCTCCCTGAGGATTCGATACTCGACTGCCTCTACTACATTTTTAGTTGAGACCGTTAGGTTTTATTTTTGACAGGTACGCGACAGACGTGTCAATCAACAACGAGAGCATAATCTTCCTCAGAATCGTATTTAGCAACCTTTTGTGCAACAGCAGAAACACCAGCTTCCTTCAACTTAGGACACTGATTTTTCCAATGACCGGGTTCCTTGCAGTAATTGCAGACATTCTTACGAGGATGCTTAGACTTGGCTTTACCCTTACTAGAACCCTCCGAATTAAAAACAAGCCCTACAGGACTACTGTCTACAACACCACCAACACCACCTGACGCTACTTGACGCAAATCTCTAGTGTGAAGCGCTGACCTCACTTCCTCTAGGGTCAAAGAATCTTTACCAATAACAAAAGACTCCACAAAAGTCTCAAACGAATTTGGCAAAGAAACTAACAAAATTAAGGCGGCATCCTCATCATCTACCTTATCATCTAAATTACGTAAATCAAGTAAAATAGAGTTAAAATGGTCTAGATGGTCCTTGAGAGACGTACCTTCTTGCATACGAAGACCAAACAAACGCTGCTTAAGAAGCAACTTGTTGGTTAGAGTCTTTGTCATATACAAAGATTCCAACTTCAACCACAAACCTATAGCAGTTTCCTCATCGGCAACCTCAACCATAACGTGATCAAATAAACATAACAGAATTAAAGAATGAGCCTTCTCCTCCAAGACTACATCTGCATCTGTCTTTGCTGCATCAGACGAACTACCTGCCGAATTTGCCTTTGAGATAGCAGACCAGACACCTTGCTGTCTAAGCAAAGCTCTCATCTTTAACTGCCACAGCCCAAAACTATTTCTCCCAGTGAACTTTTCAACATTCAAAACATTCGTAGACGACATCTTTTCACCTGAAAATCAAGAAACCCAAATAACGCCTAAAAGACAACTACAGTGGAAGCAGATCCCAAATCAGAACCTTAGCTCTGGTGCCAATTGTTGTAACAGAGGCGTCCCGTTACCCAAATAGTTAATTGATAAGGCGATAAGAACAATAAATAACGAATGAAATAAAGTTGACACAAAAATTTACGTGGTTCACCAGTAAAATAACTGGCTACGTCCACACTGCGAGTAGATCAAATTTCACTATGTGGAAAAAATAGTACAACAGTAGACCGGTACACATGCGCTCAATATGAGCCAAAAGTATACCCTATTCTACCAACAAATATAGTAATCTCAAAGGAACAAAAGAGACTACCCCCAATAAGACGAAGGACAAATAATCTTGAGGCCTACCTGTGGGGTAATATCCGTATAAGACCCTTTAAATTTAGGACTATAACGTAAATTTAACATGTGAAATATGGTCATAAACGAAAAACAATGAAAAACGATAAAGATTAAGAATCAACCTCGGGTCCTTTGATGCGCGGCGTAAAGAACAGAAATCAACAGAGATTTCCTCCTAATCGTTGCACCCAAGACCGTCTGAGACTATGCCCTTGTGCTAGAAATGCTCTCTAATTGACTTGCAATATCGAGAGAGCTATTGTGAAGTTATTCGATGTGAGATCTAGGTTTTGCAGAGAAAAATACTCCTCAAAACCCTAATTTTTATGTAAAATGAATCCTTAGGTCAAAAGGAGAGGGAGCCTCTCCTTTTGTTGTCTCGGTCCGCGGGTCATGAGAGGAGGGAGTGGACTTTCCACTTTCTCCTCATTTTTAACTTGTGGTCCGATCAATTCCGCTAAAATGTATATGACGGGTTTTATTATAAACTGTCATCGGTTATCGGTTATTAATACATCGACTAATAACACGGATTAGTTGAAATATTAATACATGTCCGACAAAGACAATATTGTATAATTAATTCAATATACATTAATCAAATATAAATCGTTTATATTCAATTTACGAATTAACTGCTTAATTCGTCTTAGCCATTATTATTTAATCCGTATTAAATAATTGTCTCAACATCGCGTTTGACTAATTACTAGTCAATAACTCCGACTAACTGGTTAGTCAAATTTGGCATCAACATGACTGTATTTTCATACTGTCACATCTCTCAAACGTATCCTATAGGTGTGACTTTTAGGGACAGTTGATCACCGCCATCTCGTATGACAATAACGTCAAACTTATCTAGCAAGCCAACCGTTATTGATAAACGTGGATCAACTGATAATAATACCAAAAGTATGCCCTTTGATCCTTTTAGAGATTTATAAGTCCTTGCACTAACTGTAAAGGACACCAGCCCCAACAAGCTCCCACTTGTCCGTACAAGTGTATGTGCAATGACGTTATCCGCACTAACTGGAGGACACGGCTCCAACAAACTCCCACTTGTCCGTACAAGTGTATGTGCTATAACCGATTCTCATATTCATTTAAAATTTCTCCCACTCAATGTAAAACAATTTGCAGATCCGGATCCGCAAAGGTCGTATTTACAATCGATCCGTATCATGAGTGGTTTCCGACTAGAGAGTAACTTAACCGATAAAACGAATCCGTATCCGAGCATGGCCATGCATTTCGATTCTGACTCCTCGAGTGGCCCTGAGAAATATCGAGTACCCGATAAAGGCTGAATATTTCCTTCAACTCGACTCCTTCCGATCTAAGCACAGCATGAAATGACCCAGAAAAAAATCTACTTGGCCCCTGTTACGGATGACCGTGAGAAAGAAACCAAAGTCACCCAAAATCTGCCGTAGTCTCAAGAGACAGTCGATAGTCAAAAGAATCGACTCTTAGGATCACCATGGAGGTCCTATCCACGACCTGGCACCGAATGTTATAAAACATTTAGGACTCCACGTCGATGTCACAATTGTGTCCTACGAGATATCCGTATAACTCGCCTCTGTGATTGGTCAGTCAACCGTTTGACTGATGGCTTGTTGAACCCACCATCAACCAACGTCACAAAATAATTGCCAGAGTTATCAGCTCATATGGGCAATTAAGGACCAAAAATATAATGTTTGTTCAGTTCACTTTGTGGTGTTCAAAATTGTCGTACAAATTCCACATGAAAAACAAAATATATAAATATTAAAACGATGATGTCGTATAGAGTACATAAGGGAATGAATCTAATCCATAAAAGAGTACTACAACTTAGGAACACGTTTAATTCCCATGGAATTGACGTGCCCTTCATGCTTATCTTGTCGTAATGGTTTAGTGAGAGGATCTGCTATGTTGTCATCTGTAGCAATCTTTTCTATCACTACTTCCTTTTGCTCCACGTAATCTCGGATTAGATGAGCTTTCCGTTGTACATGTCTAGACTTGTTGCTAGACTTTGGCTCCATAGCTTGGAAGATGGCACCACTATTGTCGCAATAGATGGTGATCGGGTCATTCGAACTAGGCACTACAGATAGTCCATGTAAGAATTGACGCATCCATATCGCTTCCTTTGTAGCTTCGGACGCGGCATAGTACTCGGACTCGGTCGTAGAATCTGCTGTAACAGTTTGTTTGGAACTCTTCCACTGATCATGCAGCGCCATTAAGAGTAAAAACGAATCCAGACTGAGATTTCGAGTCATCTCGATCCGTTTGGAAGCTAGCATCTGCGTAACCGGTTGCGCATAGCTTTTGAGGGCCTCCATAAGTCAATGCCCAATATTTAGTCCTCCGTAGGTACTTAAGAATGTTCTTGAAAGCCAGCCAATGTGATTCACCTGGATGCTGTTGGAATCGACTTGTCATACTCAATGCATATGCCACGTCCGGACGTGTGCATATCATGGCATACATGATTGATCCTATAGCCGAGACATAAGGAATCCGTGTCATGCGCTCTTTCTCTTCCGGTGCCTCTGGTGCCTGAGACTTGCTCAAATGCACCCCTGGAGCCATAGGAAGAAACCCCTTTTTGGAGTTAGTCATGCTGAATCTCTCTAGGACTTTGTCTATGTAAGACTCTGGTGAGAGATAACATCCGACGTGATCTATCTCGATAGATACGGATGCCCAAAATTCTTTGTGCCTCACCCAGATCTTTCATCTGGAAATGGTTCTTCAACCATACTTTCACCGAAGTTAAGAGAGGTATGTCATTCCCAATCAGGATTATGTCGTCAACATACAATATTAGAAAGACAATCTTGCTCCCACTCGACTTGATATAGAGGCATGGTTCCTCGACTGATCGAATGAATCCATTTTCTTTTATCACTTGGTCGAAGCGATGATTCCAACTCCGAGATGCTTGCTTAAGTCCATAAATGGAACGCTTAAGCTTGCGCACTTTCTTAGGATGTTCTGGATCGATGAAACCTTCGGGTTGTACCATGTACAACTCTTCCTCCAAAAAGCCGTTTAAGAAGGCGGTTTTCACGTCCATTTGCCAAATTTCATAGTCATGAAAAGCGGCAATCGCTAAGATAATCCGAATGGAACGCAGCATGACTACGGGTGCAAAAATTTCATCGTAGTGCAAACCTGGCACTTGGGTGAAACCTTTAGCAACTAGTCGTGCTTTATAGATATCTTGTTGACCTTCCACAGAATGCTTTATCTTGTAAAGCCATTTGCATTGAAGGGGACGAACCTTAGCAGGTAAGTCAACAAGATCCCACACGTTGTTCTCATACATGGAGTCCATCTCGGATTGCATGGCCTCAAGCCATAGCTTTGAGTCAGAACTAGTCATGGCACCTTTATAGGTTGCGGGTTCACTACTCGTTAAGAGTAGAATGTCATCTATGTCATGTTCCTCGACCATACCAATGTATCTGTCCGGAGGAATATAGACTCTTCCCGACCTCCTAGGTTCCTCAGGGAATATTAACCGCGCCCGGGATTGAAGGAACTGGTTCCTCCAATGGTTGCTCGGTATTTGGTTCCGGAATCTCCGACAATTCAAGGTTCTATCACTCTTTGCATTCTCGAGAAATTCCTTCTCTAAGAATGTCGCACTAGCCGCAACAAAAACACGTTGTTCGGTTGGCGAATAGAAGTAATGACCAAGTGTTCCTTTAGGATAACCTATAAAGTATGTCTTGACCGATCGCGGGCCGAGCTTATCCTCGTGTATCCACTTGACATAAGCCTCGCAGCCCCAAACCCGTATAAAGGACAAGTTAGGGACCGTTCCCTTCCATAGTTCATATGGAGTCTTGTCAACAGCTTTAGACGGACTTCGGTTAAGTATTAGAGCAGCTGACAGAAGAGCATAACCCCATAATGAATCAGGTAATACCGTGTGACTCATCATGGATCGAACCATATCAAGTAGAGTTCGATTTCTCCGTTCGGACACACCATTCAACCGAGGTGTTCCGGTGGAGTTAATCGTAAGGCAATCCCACAGTCCTTAAGGTGTTGATCAAACTCGTGAGAAAGATACTCGCCACCACGATCCGAACGCAGTGTTTTAATCTTTCTACCCAAAGAGGTTCTGTACCCTGTTCTGGTATTCTTTGAATTTCTCAAAGGATTCACTTTTGTGCTTCATTAAGTAGACATAGCCATATCTACTTAAATCGTCCGTGAAAGTGATGAAATACCTATAGCCTTCTCGTGCGGTGATTGACATAGGCCCACACACATCCGTATGCATGAGTCCTAATAGGTCAGCAGCGCGCATTCCAACACCTTTGAAGGAAATACGAGTCATCTTACCGATGAGACATGATTCACACGTACCAAATGATTGAAAATCAAAGGCCGAGATAGCTCCATATTTTATGAGCTGTTTTACGCGTTTCTCATTAATGTGTCCCATACGGCAGTGCCATAGATACGTTTGATCTTTGTCACCAACCTTTAACTTTTTATTCATTACGTGTAATATTTCGGTGGTCTGATCTAAAACATAAATTCCGTTCATGGAGACTGCCTTGCCATAAATCATATCGTGTAATGAGAAAATGCAAGAATTATTCTCTATTACAAATGAAAAACCAAGTTTGTCAAGTGCAGAAACTGAAATAATGTTTTTAGAAAGACTGGTACATAATAGCAGTTATATAAAGATAACTCAAATCCGCTAGGAAGCTGGATCACATATGTTCCTCTCGAGACGGCAGCCACTCGTGCTCCATTCCCGACACGCAGGTCCACCTCACCCTTTACGAGGGGTTCGATGTTTCGGAGCCCCTGCACATGATTACACAGATGAGAACCACAACCAGTATCTAGTACCCAAGTTCCGTAACTTGCGTGGTTAATCTCAATCATATGAATAAAAGTAGAAGAAGAAGACATACCAACGAGGTTTAACGCGACCGCTTTATGTCCTCATGGTAGACAGGACATGTACGCCTCCAATGCCCAATCTTGTGGCAATGATGGCATTCCATGTTTTCATTCTTGCTCTTTGTCGCGCCCGATGAGGTGCTCGACTCACCAGGCCCACTCTTGCCTGAACTCGACTTCTTAAACTTCGCCTTACCTCTCGCTAGGTCTCGCTTTAGCTTTGCCCTTACCCTTGCCCTTGTTTGACACAACGAGAACATCCTGTTTCATGCTCCCACCGAACTTCATGTCCTTCTCGGTGCGTACGAGAAGACAAAGTGCGGTTCATGGGGACTTTTCTTCAAATCATTCATATAGTAATTCGCTCTAAAGAGCGCAAAACCATCGTGGAGTGAATGAAGCATGCGGTCAATAACAATGTTCTCGCGATCTTACAATCAAGCGTCTCCGCTTCTCGACATTCTCAATCATCTTTGAGAATGTGTGGGCTAACTCGGTTGGCCCTTTCGAGTCTCGCATCAAAGAAGCGAGTGGTATGCTCATAGGTCACGATTCTCGGTGCTTTCGAGAATTCCTTAGTGAGCGTGGTGAAAATCTTGTTTGCACCATGGGCTATGAAGCGTTTATGCAAATTGGGTTCCATTGCAAAAATGAGTACGTTTTTAATCGCACCCGCTTCCATACATAAATCGTTAAACTTGGCGATCTCATTAGCTCTAGCCGTGGGACCTGGGTTTGGCGGGATGGGCTCTATTAGATATTTGAGCTTCCCGTCGGCGGCAACATTCCGTAATGCCGCCTCCCGGTCCGCGAAGTTTGATCCATCATTCTTCGATCGAGTAGACGATTCATCCGATTCATGAAGATCCGAAGCCGGGACTCACGGTCCAATGTGGCACTTGGCATTGGGTCGTTAGTAGGACCAACCATTTCGTTATTAGCAGTTTAAAAGTTCGTGTTCTACACTGAAAAAGAAAGAAAAACAAAAACGAAATAAGCAACTCATCGAGGTGATTTAAGTCTATTTAAAAATTCATTTTAACGTGTAGACTCTCGCACTTGCATAATTGATCTCCCTCAAGAATGATACAAGTGATCCCAAGACTCAATTTCTGTAAATTGATAAGCCAACTGTTTAGCTAATTCTTCCGTAAGAACTCTTGGTCGATAGATTTCCGTAAATCCTATCTATAGTCCACCATAATCACAGGATCGTACGAGTGACCATAGTGTTGAGATAAAATAGGTCAATCGGTTCCAACTTACCCGACGTAGAAGGGGTCATATTATGCCTACCGACGAAGAAGGGACTCATTGGAGTTTGACCTATAAAGACCGTTCTCAATTTTGTTTATACGAGGAAGATCCCATCAACTTAATTTTAGTTCATTTTAAGTGAACAAATAACTAGCGTCTGCGTGAATGAATTAATTTAGGTGATGGCTTAGCATAGATCGTGTGACATGAGAATGTCAAAAGAAAACTAACTCGTGACCTCTATATGTGTCAGTTTTCATGCAATAATTAGGTGGTTTGGTTTTAGGCGGAATATGATGCATATTATCGTTACGAAAAATAAATAAAAGAATGCAATACGTAAATAAAATTCCTAGTGTGGCCTATTCTAGTAAAAAAAACATAATACAACTTTGGAATCCACCGTTGGACCCGAAAAGCTTGTCTTGATGTTCCATCTTTGACCTTGCAGCGGGAGTGAGCATCCGATCTCCATCTTTGGTCTTCTCAAAATTACAATTAAAAATTACAAAATATAAACCTATTTACATTCTAATTAAAAACTGTAATTACAAATGAAAAATCCAAAACGGAGATACCAGATCTCAAAATACAACCAAGACCGTGTTCCATCATTACGGTAACACGTTCTACTAAGGCCACACTAAGTTACAACCGTTTGTAAAAAAAATAAATACGTAATAAAAGCATTCAAAAGCATTCAAAATTAACGATAAATAAAATGCATCAACTAAAACAAATTTATTCGTGACATAATTCCGTAATTATGTTAAATTTATCCAAACCACCTTTTAACGATTAAAATTTATGTGATAAAACTGCTTCTATCAGTTTAATTTTAATCTATTACAATCCGTTACTTTAAATACGCTTTAAAATAACTCAATGGTACGTGTGTGAACCGTTTCACAATCATAGCGAGTGTACAATATCCGTATAAAGTACATATTAAGGCCAAAAGAAAATTTAAAACAAAAAGAATAAATTTTCAAAGTGCGCCGAACAAAAATCCTCGATCCAGGGACACAAGTGCTCGATCGAGGAACAAAAGGGCTCGATCGATCGAACTGCTAGTCGATCGAGAGATATGCTAATCGAAAGTACTCGATCGACGATCGAGGTCGATCGAGGGCTTTTATCAGCAAATCTGCTCGATCGAGTACGAGGACTTCTCGATCGAGCAGTGGGGTTTTAAACAGAGGTCGATCGAGTACAGCAAGGACTCGATCGAGCAAAATCAAGACAGAAAAAGCTCTCGATCGAGTAGAAATCCACTCGATCGAGACCAAACAAGTTCAAAAACTTAAAACCCTCGTGAAAACAGTTTGTCAACACAAAACCAATTTCAATTTGATCAAAAACGCATAAAATCAAATCAAAAAATTGTCAAAATTTAACATATTGCTATAATTTCCGTATAAAATAACAATATGCAAAATAACAAAACGAAAACAAGATGAATCAACCGTGTAAAACATGTCACGGTTTTTAAAAAAAAGCAAAACAGTACCGTGTATACAAGGCACGGTTTTCGAGACAAAAACAATCGTTTCAAAATCGTTTTATGAAAAATCACAATGAAAATTTACGTGGCCTGGCTCTGATACCACTTGTGGGGTAATATCCGTATAAGACCCTTTAAATTTAGGACTATAACGTAAATTTAACATGTGAAATATGGTCATAAACGAAAAACAATGAAAAACGATAAAGATTAAGAATCAACCTCGGGTCCTTTGATGCGCGGCGTAAAGAACAGAAATCAACAGAGATTTCCTCCTAATCGTTGCACCCAAGACCGTCTGAGACTATGCCCTTGTGCTAGAAATGCTCTCTAATTGACTTGCAATATCGAGAGAGCTATTGTGAAGTTATTCGATGTGAGATCTAGGTTTTGCAGAGAAAAAATACTCCTCAAAACCCTAATTTTTATGTAAAATGAATCCTTAGGTCAAAAGGAGAGGGAGCCTCTCCTTTTGTTGTCTCGGTCCGCGGGTCATGAGAGGAGGGAGTGGACTTTCCACTTTCTCCTCATTTTTAACTTGTGGTCCGATCAATTCCGCTAAAATGTATATGACGGGTTTTATTATAAACTGTCATCGGTTATCGGTTATTAATACATCGACTAATAACACGGATTAGTTGAAATATTAATACATGTCCGACAAAGACAATATTGTATAATTAATTCAATATACATTAATCAAATATAAATCGTTTATATTCAATTTACGAATTAACTGCTTAATTCGTCTTAGCCATTATTATTTAATCCGTATTAAATAATTGTCTCAACATCGCGTTTGACTAATTACTAGTCAATAACTCCGACTAACTGGTTAGTCAAATTTGGCATCAACATGATTTGTATTTTCATACTTTGTCACATCTCTCAAACGTATCCTATAGGTGTGACTTTTAGGGACCAGTTGATCACCGCCATCTGTATGACAATAACGTCAAACTTATCTAGCAAGCCAACCGTTATTGATAAACGTGGATCAACTGATAATAATACCAAAAGTATGCCCTTTGATCCTTTTAGAGATTTATAAGTCCTTGCACTAACTGTAAAGGACACCAGCCCCAACACTACCAAGATCTGAACAAATTCCTCCGATCTTCAAAGACAGACGAACACCAATAATAGAGCCTGGAACAAATTGAGTTTTCTTCTTCAGAAGGAACCTCACAAATCGACCCTCTTTATTGTGCTCTCAAATCTCTCTCTTAATTAACCTAGAATAAAACTTGGGTCTTTATATATTTATTCCACCCAAAATAAAATATCTAAATTAATAAGAAATAAACTAATAGAAAATTATTAAATAATTTCCTAATCCACGTACCAAAACAACTCAAATAGGGATGTCAGCGGGGCGGGTATAAGTGGGTACCGCCCCGCACCCGCCCCAGTTGGGGAGGGGATGTGTAGAGTTTTGGCGGGTGGTGGGGCGGGTGCGGGTACGAAAATTGTACCCGCCATGGGTCATGGGGCGGGGATGGATTTTGCATCTTACCCACCTAATACTCGCCTACCCGCAAATCATTAAAAAAACTAGTAGGATTACCATAATTATATAAATCTTATTTAGTTATAGTTAAGATATAATGTTAATAATAACTATTTTATAAAGTTTTTACTAACTTACTTGGTGAAAAAATAAAATTATAAAGATAAATCAAAAAAATGGAAATTAATAATGATTAAACCAACTTTTACGAAAAAATTTATCGAATAAAATTATCGTGTAGCGGGTTAATGGGTAAGCGGGGCGGGTACGGTTTTAAATTTCCACCCGTTGGGGCGGGGATGGTTTTGGAAACTTGTACCCGCCACGGGTGGTGGGGCGGGGATGGGTACGAGTTTTTCTTGGTGGGTACGGGTACGGGGGAGCCTATATCCACCACCGCCCCGCCCCAATGACATCCCTGAACGCAAAGAGTCCAAAGGCAAACTTAAGGAAACTCCATGTGGGTCCCACACCCACTAAGATTTCCAAAGAAACTAATCACTTGACATCAGCGTCTTTTCTATTCAGCGAAAGTTCAAAGCTGAACAGATAAATAGGCGACTCGCATGAAACTCGGACAAATCACTTTGCCTTTGTTTCTATTTTTTTGTTTCCTTAGTTTAGTCCGTTTCGACACACATTCAAGGCATAAATTTCTAACAAGAACTTAGAAAGCACATAGAGAGAACACAAAGAGAGAAGGTTTGGCAATAACTCAGTTGGGAAAGAGGCGGATCTATGATAAGAGTGAAGGTTTGCAATTAGACTTTGAGTCTTTTAGGTTTTTACTATGGGTTTTTTTATCCTATGTCCACTAAGCATAGGATAAGAAACCCAAAAAGGAAAGAATTATTGATATTTTTATGGAAAATTGCAATATCCTATCACTTTACAAGAAAAACATCATTAATTCTTTCCTTTGTGGGTTTCTTATCCTATGCCTAGTGGGCATAGGATAGAAAAACCCTTTTACTATTCAGTAGGAGTTAGGCGGGAAAATAAGCCACCATTTATTGACACGTGTACAATTAGATATTTAGTGGTTCTTGTATTATACTTATACTAGTATTGGTGCCCGGCTTCGTCCGAGCTACCTCTACTTACCATTAATTTTTTTTCATTAAATAAAATTACTTAAAGTTGCATAACCCATAAATTTATCATTAATATATTTTTTATAACATATCATAAAATTACGATAAAATAAATTTTGAGACAATTTCACTACTCCCGCTATTAATATTTTACTCTTATTAATGAAACAATAGTAATAACATTTCACTACTTGTCCGTAATCATTGTTACTTTCACTACTTCCGCCGTAATTATTGTTATTGCACTACTGCCGTATTAATATTGATAATTTCACTACTCCCGCCGTAATTATTGTTACTTTCACTATTGACGCATTAATATTAATTATTTCACTACTCCCGTTGTTGTTTCTACCACTCTCACTAATCTCGTTGATAATATTGTTACTTTTACTATTCAAATGAGTGATTACTATCATATAACTATATCCAATGTTACTACAATTCTTTTCTTTACTGACGAAATTACTTTTACTACTTAGGAATGCAATTTTAAGAGGATTATATATTTATATAAATATATTACATATATGTATTAAATCAAATCAAAAGAATTATATATTATGGAATCTAACTTGAATTATTTATAACCTATTTATTATATTTTTGTATGTTAAATAATTAACATCTCTATACATCTAATAAACTATAAATTTTAATAAAATTGCATAGATTTTGAATTTAATATATAATTTTATGATGATAATAATTAATGTCATAAGTGTGCATGTTTATACTAATTAATTATTTTATTTTAAAGAAATTGACCATCTTCTAGTTTTCTATAAATATTTAGGAAAATTATCAGCCGTCTTCTTTCTTTTAGTCTCCTTGAAATTGACCATCTTAATTAATTATTTTATTTTAAGAAAATTGACCATCTTAATTAATTATTTTATTTTAAGGAAATTGACCATATTTATGAAAATTACCAAGTTTCTATATAATTTAATTTTTACCCAAACTATATAATATTTGCATTGAGTTAATCGAATTCCCATCACACTGCAGTCTTATTGATTTAAAACTAAATAGTATAATTAATTTGTATAACTTTCTTTAATTACATTGAAGTCCCTTGGTTTCTGGATTTAATATATAGTATTGATATAGAATATAGATATAAATAGATATAGATATAGATAGATAAATAGATATAGATATAGATACATTTCTTCCTTCTTTTTTTAATTTTCTTAACATGTGTCTAGTGCTCATAACTTAGAAAAATCGTATTAATTATTACAAAATATTAAATGAATGACATTTCATAATCATTTTGTTTTGTCTTTATTTAAAATTAAAGTTTTCCGTCATTTTCTATTGAATAACTTGATGTGGATTCTCCTTTGCCTTAATAATTTGCCTATATACGGAGTACGTCCATAAAGTGTCCACATTTTCCTTCAAATACTTGCACTTATTTCCGTCTCTCCCAACAAAAACTTGTACTTTTTAGTTAGCTTTTTCAAGATTTTGGAAGGTAAGATTCAAAGCGACATAATGCAGAATCTTTATTAATTGTGTGTTATTCGCATTTTTATTATGATTCTCCGTTAACATGTTTTTTTCCCTTAATGTATATAAAGTTTTAACTCCCAAAACATTTATTTTAAATTAAAACTTTTATTTTTTTATAGAAACTTTTAGTTAGCTTTTTCAAGATTTTGGAAGGTAAGATATATTCGAAGCGACATAGTGCAGAATCTTTGTTAATTGTGTGTTATTCGCATTTTTATTATGATTCTCCGTTAATTTTTTTTTTCTTAACGTATATAAAGTTTAAACTCAGAAAATATTTATTTTAATTTAAACTTTCATTATTGTATAGAAATAAAAAAATTCGAACCTTTTTTTTTTCGGAATATTTCTTATGCATTTGTTATTCAGAAGATAATCAAAGAATGGGAGAAGAAAACATGAAGAAGAAGTTGGCCACAGCCGTGAGAAGCATTCAGTGGAGTTATGCTATTTTCTGGTCCCCTTCACCTCAACATTCAGGGTTACCTTTTTAATTTGTCTCATTTTTATTTATATCTAAATTTTAAGGATAGGTTGTGTCAATTAGATCGATATGAGTGTTGATTGATTTAAGATCGAATCGAATCAAACCACATTTGGTCGACCGAAAATCAAAAAAGATAATCTTTAGAAAAGTGTGTGTAGTTACCGAGTAATTGAGCGGATTAACACAGGTAATTGTAATTGAGAAACGTTGGGATAAAATTAGAATTTGAAAAACTGATCGGATTTATAAGTAAGTTACAGCTTATAATCTCAACTGAAAAACTTAAACCAATACGTAGACACTCAGTCGGGGCTAGCAGGACCGCCGTCCTGCTAAACAATGAAAAGAAAAAAAACTTAGTTGAAAGTTATTTGTTTCTAATTTACTCTATCGTATTTGTAATTCGCTTAGCTAGAATTTATAGCCCCTGCTAAACAATGAAAAAAAATCGAACCCCCAACATCACAGTTAAAGTAAGAGAACTCTTATCACTTGAGTTAACTCTTGTTCTTCGATTCTTGTACGAGTATATCATTCATGTGGGACTATAGATTGATTGATGCATGTTACAATGATGTTAGGGTATTGGAATGGGGAGATGGGTACTACAATGGAGGTATAAAGACAAGAAAAACCATACAGAGTATGGATATAAAGGCAGATGATCAAACAATCTCTCAAAGAAGTGATCAACTTAGAGAACTATACCTGTCTCTTCTATCCGGTAACAACAACAACAATAGCAGCATCAACAACAACGAAAATCGCCGGCCATTGGCTGCGCTATCGCCGGAAGATCTCACTGACGTCGAGTGGTTTTACTTGGTTTGCATGTCATTTGTGTTCAATATTGCCCAAGGGTACTTTCACTTTTCCATTGTTCATTTGTGTGATAGTTTATGTTAAATAAAGTACATAAGATGAGGTTTAAATATATGAACGGAGGTAACTCGATGCATGTAGTAAATAATACTCGTACTCCGTAACATTTACTGCCTTCAACTTCTAAAATACGGAGTATGTGTGCGAAAAAACAAAAAATAGCCCTCCATGCTACAGTATATGTTAATGTCTTAGTGATGAGGCATATATTATGTCACGCCACGTACAAGAACTATAAGATCCTTCGGGTTATCGATGTTTCAATTATTTTTGTTTAGCTTTAATTAAAATATTTTTTCTAAAAAAAAAAAGGTAATAAATAATGATAAGGGACGGAGGGAAGGTGTAATAATAAGTATTAAAATATAATGGCAACTAAAATTTATAGGCCCTGTTTGGTAAATAGCGGATTAATTTCAGCATAAGCAAATTGCAAAAGCAGATTATAAATGGCAGATTTTATCAGAAGGTTTGACTAGCATATTATAATTAGCAGAATTAATTTGAGTGTTTGGTAATTGGCAGATTACGATTAGTAGATTGTTACGTTTCTTTGTAAAATGGAGAAAAATTTCCTATTTTACAATATCTTTAACCAATATCTTTGGGGTAAAGATATTGACTTTTAAATATCTTTGTTTCAATATGTCGTTTACCAAACACTTAAATTAGCATATTAATTGGTCAAAACATGCTAAAACCCTTGAATATGCTAAAAATTGGTCAATATGCTATTTACCAAACAGCGCCTAAAATAGTAACTGATGTCATAAAAAAAGGTTTACCATGCTCTCTCTTTTCCAAATTTCTTTTTAGATTTGATTAAAATATTCATTATAAATAATAATAAAAGGTAAAAAATAATTGAGATAAAAGGCGTATAAAATAGTCCTATTAATAATTGAACAGTCACTAACATCCATCAAATTAAAAGTTCATTGATATTGACATTTAGAGGATAATTAATTAAGAATATGCTTTTTGAATATGAGGTTATTTTAATTTTCCTTCAAAAAAAAAAAGAAGTTATTTCAATTAATTTATTTTTGCAATAAAGAAATTGTACACTAGAATTTGTAAATTTTAGGTATCAAACTCCAATTATATATTCTGTCGTACTTCAAACTAAAAAATATCATTTTCCTAGGATTCTAGGAATATAATATAACGGTTTTTAAAGTAGATTTACTCTCTAAAATAAAAAAAATAGCAGCAGACGAACCTTATTCGAACTACAAAGGAGTACGAAGTAGTATAATTTGCATACTTTTCTTGGCATTTTTTTAAGGTTGCCGGGATCAAGTCTAGAAAATGGTCGAACTATCTGGCTAGCGAACGCACATTGTGTTGACACCAGAGTTTTTACTCGCTCTTTGTTGGCAAAGGTAACTACAACAATGTTATTCTTTAAGACACAAATATTCGTTCGTGTAAGGCGGCTTTATACAAGTATAAACGATCGGGTTTATAAACTTGTGTAAAGCCCGCCGATAAGAGATTATTAATTGCTAAATAATGCTCAAATTATATTACTGTAGTTGAAACTAGACATAAATTGTAATTTGTTTCTGTTTTTCTGCCTGGTTCCGTTCGGCTATCGGATATTCCTGGCACGCTATTTCAGAGTGCAGGCGTTCAGGTGCTCATTTCTTTATCACAAATTCTTCCGAGAATTTTTTTTGTCTTTAATTAGAACTGTTGTATTTACTCCCTTCATACTACCCAAATGTTTGACAGGAGTATATTCTGTAGATAAATGATGTCAAAATTTTTGACTAAATCTATTTCACAACATTTTCATAGCAGAGCCATGATTAGAGCGTAGGGGACCAAAAACTTTTAGGGGGTAAATGGGTAATTGTATAACAGTACACTCGAAAATAATTTAAAAGATTAATTAAAACTTTCGAAAATTTCATCCGTCGGGGTAGAAAATAACTTTTACCTCCACCCCAAGCTCCACCATTGTTTCCATACCGTAATACGTAATATAAAATAACTTTTACAATATAGTAAGTACTCGGTAAATTAACACGAGCAGTACATTGTGACACTACATATGTGTGTAAATTAATGATCAGAAGAAAATAATATTAGCATTAAAGTTTGATGAGAAATAAAATAAATAGATAGGATGGATGGATGTATATCATTTATCACTCCTTACAAAACAATAATCACAAATATTCCGTACATTTTGCGTGTGATATCAACCTATCAATCTAGAACTAAATGACCAGATGTCAACTAGTTTAGTTTGTAAAGACATGAGAAATAATGCTTATGAACTGGGTTCAAATCCCGCTAGCATCAACACTAATATACTGCGACTTATGCAGACTGTGCTGTGTTTTCCCTACCAGACTGGTGTGATTGAATTTGGTGTAACTGACTTGGTAATTTGACATCACTATTATCATATTTCATAATCTTTTATGGTATTGCTCATTTGATCTCCAAAATTAACATTAAAACCAATTTGTTTCTCATAGGTTAAGGAAGACATCAGTCTTATACAACATATAAGAGCTTCATTGGACAAGTCCCCTCCTCCACCTCAACCCTCTTTTCCTCCACATGTACAAGGTCAAGATGTCGAGTTATTGTCGACACGTGGCAGTTCTATTGGCGGCGTTGAGCTACCTCAATCACTTGATCACTTGTACATGTTTGAAGGCCATAGTGTTTTTGAAGATTATAATGTTGTGAATCCCGAAATCTATACTTCTACACTAAAACCTGAGTATGATCTTAATTTCCAAAATAAAAATGGAATTGAAAAATGCGATAAAATAAGCGAAGATTCGCATTTTCAAAATGTTCTTTCATCACTTTTTAAAAAACCTAATCATGGTTTTCTGCAACAAGAAAAATTGGATAAGAAACCGAGCTTCATTAGGTGGGAGAAAGGCATAAATATTGAGAAGGTTGAGTTAAGTGTAGTAGTCCCTCAATGTATGTTGAAGAAAATATTGTTTCAAGTCCCTTTGATGCATAGTGCTCACTCAATGAGGTGTACGGAAGATCGTACTCGAAAAGATGAGTTGTGTAAACAAGAGGTTCCTAACATGAATCATGTACTCGCCGAGAGGAGGAGAAGGGAGAAGGTTAATGAGCGATTTTCAATTCTGAGGTCGCTCATTCCTACCAGAAGTAAGGTACATATGGACTTAATTAGCTATTCCATTCTGTTTCTCCCTTGTGTACATATATAGAGGGGAGTTCATTTCCACGAGAATAATAGTTTTCTGATTGTTTTTATCGCGTACCATCTCATGTAACCTTTGTTTTTGCTTGTTTAGGCGGATAAGATATCAATCCTAGACGATACAATCACATACCTTAAAGAACTCGAGAGAAGAGTAGAAGATCTAAAGTCATGTCAAGTATTGAGTAGTTTCGACGTGAAAAAGAAGAGGAAGACGATTGAGATAGATGAGGAAACCTCCGATAACTATGGTGACGACGACATTAATGCAGGTGCTATTAAGAATAAAGGAAAGGGTGGTACGATGAGAAGAGAAGAACAAGAATGTGACCAAATATCGACTAAAGATAATTCGGTTGATAAAATCATTACTATCACAAATAGTATTGTTGATAAAGATACTTTGATCAACATAAGTTGCCCTTGGAGGGAGAGTTTGTTGCTCCAAATCATTGATGCAATGAGCAATCTACATCTTGATTCTCAATCTATTCATTCATCTACAATTGATGGCGTCCTCTCTCTCGAAATTCAATCTAAGGTAAGTAATTCACATTATTATTTCGGTTCCAAGGAAATTCTCAAGTAAAGCCGTCTCCTAACAATTAAGACTAAGAAGCGACTGTACTATTTAACAGTTATTTCTTTGTTATGCTCATAGGTAAAGGGATCTACAAGTGTATCAGCAGAGGCGATCACGCAAACGTTACTGAAAATTATTAGGAGCATCTAAATCAACAGTCCGTCTTGCTTGTGACGGTCACAAGCTTGTGACCTCTCACAACCCCCTCCCACTTGCCTCTTTGTCTCACATCGCAAGCTTGTGACGGATTTTGTCCGTCACAAATGAGAATTTGTGCTAAATCAATGCTCACAATTTCTCTGATAAGCTCGTTATTATGTGGGTTACAATGACGGTCTACATACTAACTTATGCAGCTCATTTGTTACTATGTACAAGGTATTACAAAGCCGTTGTATATAGCATTCACAAATTCTCATTAGTCATTATAGATGAGAGGTATCCGTCTATAGTTTATAGACAAGCCAAATATCCACCCAATATAAACATAAGACAAGCAACAAATTGCATGGTATGACACAAAAATGTCACCACTTTAAGCATATTGAACTCATCTTTCACTTTAGACGGATGAGACTAATTGTATAGCATTTCATACAAAACACCACATTAATGATCAAAAAATTGATGTTGATTGAATGGGACACATAAAGCTTCCATGGCGTACATTATACGGAGTACTATTGTTAGCTTAAATCTTCTCTTACTCCCTTTGTCCCATCATTTATTTACCTTTTCTTTATTTTTTGTGAAAGTAATTTAATAAAAAATGATTGAGCATACATATTACTGCAACACTACGTACTTCAATGTAGATCAGCCCGTCGATGTTGACTTATTAACTGAAGAGGATGCTTCAAGTTAAATCAATCAATCATTCAGTAAAAGCATTGTCGTATGTCTTGGTTGAAAGAACTAATTAAGCTGATGTATATTTTCCAAAATTATGGTCCAAAGTAGGTAAATTTTCAATGCCTCAACATGCAAGGAACGAACCATAATGCAAGTACGTGTTCTGATTTCTCACCTTAAGCAAACCAAGTACTAGTAAAATATTATACAAATTCTTCTTTAAGACAAATATATCCATAACAGGTCAATGAATTAAAAAAATAGAATGCATAGAAAAAAGCAAATAATTTGTCTTAAATGCTCAAATAAAATTATAATTGACCTGTTTTAATGTTAAAAAAGAATACTTTTATCTTAAAATAAACTAACTGAAAATACTATAGGATATGCTCTTCTTGCGGTTGAGGTGCCTGCATCTTGCATAGAGACTAACCAAGCAATTTTAAACAACCATTCTCCTTTCTATTAATGATTAAATCAGAGATTTCAAATTTGTTACGGAACACAAATCAGCATATCAGAGATTTCAAATTTGTTACGGAACAAACAATTACGGAGTAACTGATTTAGCACATCGTCAATGATGTGCTCGGCTGGGCATTTAAGACTTTGAAAGCCTGAGGAACTATGGGAAGGCCTAATATTGGAATTTGGCAAGCAACAGCGGTTGGGCTAAGCTGGTCACCTCTCGGATTGCGTCAATGCATATCCGAGGTACCACCAAATGTAACTTTACCGGCTGAGTTAGATAGAATTTGGTTCGTAAATTATTGGTTGCAAATCTTGTGATAGTTGTGGTCCAAATGAAAATGCCAAGGCCTTTCTTGGCCTTTCCCCGCTCGACAGTCAACACCTTAGGCAGGAGTGTAAGACAGAGCTCAAGAAACTAACACACAAACATGACACAAAATTGGCGGCTTTCAAGCAATTTCAGTTAAACAGTACCATCTAAACTACTCCTTAACCGAGTTGGCGAGTCTGCCAACATGACACAAAATTGGCGGCTTAGTAACTGAACACCCAATTATGACAGAAACATGGCAGCTTAGTATCAAGCAAATCACCAATTAGAGAACATTATCTAAAGTAACTGACATCTGCAACTATTTTAATAATCGTGTTCAGAATATGAGGTCGGAGTCATAAATCAATCACCTTAGTGAATTAGTGACCAAAAATTGGATACCGAATCTCTCTTGAGGTATCATTCCCACTCTATTGTTGAAGGGGGCTTTGAGGTTATATCCAGGACAACTCGATTAACACCCCGGATACTATTGGTGATTTTGGTAGACACGCTATCAAGGAAATCCCAATCAAAGCGGTACCTGCAATTACAGTACCAGAAATCACAATCCGTCAGCATCAAGACACAAATTGTAGTGTAAGAACCACTATAATCCTAGAAACCATCTCAATCAAAGCTAATACAATCACTACGCTTTCAAGTCAATTCCATTCATCTTGAATAAGACTGTTCAACAAATAACGCAACGACCGAATGTCGAATTACACAAACTAGAACCAACCAATTAATCCAATAAGCAATAGACAAGTATTTGGTTGGTGAGACTCTCGTACAAGGGTATAAGACTCTGTGGTCACATTTATACACCCTCATTTGAATATGGTGGCGAAACGAGTTTATCAGCAATCCAATGGCCTGATCGATATTTGGCTATGCGAGATAGTTGGACAACTCGTTTAGAATATCGGACCCTAAATAGAATATAGGACCCTAAATAGGATATCAATATATAGATACTAGACATAGTGAAAGTAAAACAAGTTAAGAAACGAATGTTGGATCCTTACCAAGTAGCTGTCATCCCGTCGTGACTTGTAACAGCTCGTAGGCCTACAACATCAGAATGACTTCTTTGATCACCTTGCACTCCAACTGATTGAATCCCCAAGAAAACAGCAAATGCTTGCCATATTTCATCATAAAGTCCAGCATCTCTAATAGACTGAATAAATATCTCATCAACCTGAGGAGAAAAATGAAAACTTGATGAGACGTCTTACAAGTGAGACCCAGCCCATTAACCCGATAATCAAATACAAATTCTCATCTTGAGACCATCCATACAATGAGGATGTTGATTCTTTATTTTTATTTCTTTGGTAAGTGGCTAAGTAGATATTGAGTGAGTTCTTTAGTCAAATGGGTAGGTTTCACATAAAATAGAATGGGATGGTTTCTCTGAAGTAGACCTGCAAACGGGTAATTGGTGGGTAGCGTACGTGTCAGTCCACTTTTCCAGTGCTGGTCATGGGTATGTCTGCATTCGAGATGGTCATTTCGAGTTTGGGTATTATCCATTCATTTACGGGTAAGGATTGGGGCCGTAACACTTGGGTCGAATCGGGTCGATATGCATTTCTAAGTTGTCTGTTCGAGTACGGGTCAAGTTGGGTAGGTCGGGTTTGGTTTTGCTGGTTTACTGAAGAGACTTGTGGATAACTAAATGAGAAAAACATAAGGATTTCAGCTCGTAGCTCGTCTCACATAGGAGATTGCTAATACTAATACAATACTCAGAATAGAAGAAAATTGTTCAACATTGCGTATTCAACGGGAGAAACAGTTAAGATCTAATCAAGGACAGAAAATATCTTCTCACCTGCCGCAAAGTTTCTAAACGGTTTCCTTCAGTGACATCGCCAATAACACGAACAGCCAGCCCAGGTCCTGGGAACGGGTGACGCTTCAAAAACCCTTCAGGAACGTCCATGATCTTCCCCAGTGCACGTACCTTCAATTCAAACAAAAATAAGCAAGAATTCAACACATTGGAAGACAAAACTACACTTCCGAAATACTAGGGACCCGAGATTCATTTTCAAACCTCATCCTTAAATAATAGCTTAAGAGGTTCGATAAGTTTTAGCTTCATGTCCTTTGGAAGTCCACCAACATTATGATGACTCTTAATTGTGTGGGAGTGATTTCTTCCACTTCCTGGAGGTGGGCAAGATTCAATAACATCTGGATACAAGGTTCCTTGAACCAAGTATGTAGGCCTCTTTCCAAATTTCTTCTCCAATTCTTGAGCAAATTCATCAAATATGCAAATAAATTCCTTCCCTATTATCTTTCTTTTCCTCTCAGGATCAACAACACCCTTCAATTCGCTTAGAAATTTCTCTGTTGCATTAACACAAGTCACGGGGAGGTGGAGATGTTTCTCAAATGTATCCATGACACGCTCTCTCTCCTTATACCTACACAAACGACATACATACGCATGCTAAATTAGTTACTAGTGCTGATGCTAACATGTGACTTTCTTACAAGAAATACAAGTACTGCAACTGTTAAATATCTCATATTTGCTAGCTTTATTAAATACTCCCTACATCCAATATACATTGTCTCGATTTGATTTTGATGATCAAAAGATGTTACTAATTTCTCAATATACAATGGATATCACTTTTTGGAAATGAGAATACGAAAATAGTAGTTTACATTGTGTCTATACAGTCTACATGAATTTAGAGAAGTTAAGGCAAGTCATTTTTTTTGTCCACCAGGTGATTTGCATTCTGCCACTAAATTTGTTGGCAATAAATTCCTAAAATGTCATTTCATTTCTATCCAACAAAGTTAAGTAATGGGATATCTCCCGTGCAAGAGTGTGATCCACCTGTGCCAAAATGTCTCCCCAAAATTAAAGATAAGTTGATACAGGGTGACCACCAGAATCAAGTAACAACCATATAAAGAGGTTAGAGTTGCAGAGGTAGTAACTAACGAATCAATCCTCACCTTAACAGACCATTATCAACAAAAATGCAATGGAGTCTGTCACCAACAGCCTTGTGAACAAGAGTAGCAGCAACAGCAGAATCAACACCGCCTGATAGTGCACAAATGACATGATCATCAGAAGCCACTGTATTCTGAATAACTTTGATTTCTTCATTCAGAACATCTTCCATAGTCCAGTCAGCACTTACCCCACAAACATCAAACAGAAAATACCGCAGTGTGTCCATCCCTAATGGCGAATGTGTAACCTACAAAAAACACAGTTGCTAATCTCATCATTTACTGTGTAAACTAGGAAAGTAATAAAGTTTTAAAAAAAAAAAAACACTCGCTGATTAAAATTCATGATCATTATAAGGATTTTTCATTCACGAGACTTTCTTGCACTCCATTGACATCCGCACAATATCAAAGGCTCATAAGAGGTTAATTTGCCCTGAAATAGTTCAATATCTTGTTAACCAACAAACAAGCAATTGGAACAATTCATACTTATGGACAAGCTAAAACCAGAAAAGTTTCCAACTTTCATCAGAAAACCGAACAGACAACAAAAATTCATTACACAATCAAGACCAGATATCAAGCATAAAAATTTGATACCACAATGTGTAGGTCTCAGCCCAGTACCCGGACAAAGTGTTGGGATCTAGGTTCGAGGTCATGAACCCAACCACAATCCCAAGAATGTACCACTCTTGTGCTGTTTTATTAAGAGATTGATGTGTTAATTAGTAGTAACAAAAGGAGTCATTCATAAACCAGGAAATTCAAAGTACTTGAAACAAATAAATATATAGTTTACATGTCAAAAATCAAATGACAATTATTAAAAATCCAAACTACTAAAACATGAGTCTCAAACTAACGGTGGCAACGGCTGGTTTAACTTAAAAGCAGCTCAATCTCTTGCAATGTGTCATGTGACCTTTTAGTTCAACAGAGTGGAAACTTTCTAGCATGACAAAGTGGAAACTTTCTAACTATGAGTTTTGCAATGGAAAAGCAATGGAAAGAGCTTGATTTCGGTTGCTCTCTCCTCGTATTCTCAATATTTGAACAAGAGAGGTCGTCTTATGTTGGTCATTAGCTATGCTGAGTTTGTTTACTACCCATATAATTTGTCCATCTGTTTGGACTGGAATGCGGGTCTTGTAGCAATATTTGGGCAATGAAACAGATGGACAAAGTATGTTGATCATGAGGGTCTTGTAGCAATATGTTAATATGTACACATTAAGTACTATTCAATATTCATTAAGATCACAGAATGGAACGCCTTAGTTGATTACTTTGTTCTTGTCTCTGTATCACTTCCATGTACTAAAATTCTTTTTTTGACATACCTACTTCTCATTTATCGTTGTGGATTACTTCATCTTGGTTTTATTTTCCTAACAAAAAATATTTATTAATCTTCGTGGTACCCTCTAGGATCATAGTTTGGTATTAAACTTTGTATCCCTTTCACAGGCGAAGATAGTTCAGGAGGTTAGACTTGCAGTGTAGCCTGAATCATATGATGAGCAAAAGTCGGACGTCTTGGGAAATGCCAGTTGGAAAACATATTTGACAATTGAAACTTTTGATGTTGCTCACCTTTTTGTAATAGTTTTGAAGGATAATTTGATCATGAAGTCGATGTGAATACAAAAAGGGATAACAACCCTAGAGGAAGTATGAGGTGAATGATCTATAAGTACATTTAAAATCCCTTTCCGAGTGCCAAAACTAGGGACATCAATTATCTGGGACAAGCTACTTTTTTTATTCCTACATTAAGACCTCGAATCTAGGGTAATAGGGGATTATCGTAACCAGCTAATGGGGCACCAAGTCACAATGTGGTTGTAGATAGCCTTCTTCATTTTATTAAAAATCAATATGATATTCTCCCAAATTATTAAAAATCATTATTGCATACCGGTGTTGAAAGTGTGGAATTGTTTAGTAGGCAACTTATACCAATTGAATGATCATAGCTACCAGTGAATCTTGTGTTATGAAAATCATTACTAGTATGCACATGTAGATAATTCAACAACTTTGGATGTTGCTCACCTTTTTGTATTACTGCAAGGTTCCACCTTAAAGTTGACCAATTGGAATGGAGGAATATAGGCAAACTTATTCAAGAAGTACAACTGGGGTGCTCTATCACTTAATGCTAAAGTATGCCATGCTAATGGAGTTGCTAACGGCTTGAGTGACTATTCTAACCATCTTGGTATTTGATACAATTCTGATGGCACTACTAATTAATTTACTAATTAATTTAGTGCAGTGACAGGGATTGAACACGGGTTCGAATTAGTGGTAGATGGTGCAATTAGGAGTAGTTAGGACGGAATAAAACTAATCAAAAGATTAGATTTCATTAGTTAGATTATTATCCCTTAGTTGTCAGACTAAGGTAGATCAGAAAGTTAGGGCTATTTCATACAAGAGTCTTTTATTGTTAGCAAGTTAGGGCTATTTAAGCTAGAGTTGTACGTTATTCTAATGGATTAAAAGTTAATAAAAATTCAAGAAAAACGATCAAGGTAGATCAGAAATTCCAGATTTGAGACGGTACTTCAAATCTGTAATTGAAGTTAAATAGGTCTTTAACTTAAGACCCCATTGTTCGAGATATAGGTCTATTTCGAGCAAATATCCCATTGACTCGAAGTCTCAGCGCACTTTTAGTCAAATATCCCCACGGAGTCAAACTTGTCCCTCGGTCTCACGAGCTATGTTACTCCGACTCTTCTAATTCCATCACGTACCGGTGTCCGACACTTGACACTCGGACAAGGGTATGACACTTCGACACCTCGTTTTAAACCAAAATATACATATTTTTCATAAAAATGGCCAAGTCCGACACTTGGACACGCACCCGTGTCGGATCCTTCTAAACGAGTCTGAGCAACATAGCTCACGAGTCACGAGTTCGATTCCTAGCACAAGTATCGTTCTTTTATTTAAGTCACTTCCACTTTTGTATCAGTATAAGATAGTGGGAATCAACGTTGGTGAATCAACATATTAACTACCCTTCATCATTAGACCCTCATGATCAACATAATGTGTACATACTTTGTCCATCTGTTTGCAATGGAAAAGCAATGGATAGCAATGTTTAACTTCCACAAACTGCCATGACTCAGAATCCACAAATGTAAGTGGCATTAACATAAAATTTGCCCTTCAATAGTTCAGTATCTTGTTCACCAACAAACAAGCAATTGGAACAATTCATACTTATGCACAAGCTAAAACCAGAAAAGTTTCCAACTTTCATCAAAAAACAGAACAGACGGCAAGAATTCATTACACAATCACGACCAGATAACTTACAGAGCAACTAGAAACACAAAACACACTTGATAAGACAAAAAAATCACCGCCCATAAAAAAACACACAAATGTCAAACTCTCTCATCATTGAATCGTCAAGTTTCAGTCTTACATTACAAAACAAACAACCCATCATCCTCTATAATACAACCAGCCTCCATCCTTTCGAAGAAGTAAGGAAATTAAAAGCCACTCGCATTCAAAGGTAACATGGCAATGCTCCAAACTGGCTATAAACCGAAATACTTCATTCGCTTGGCGAAAGCAATTAGGGCATCTGGCAACTCTACTCTTACAAAGATACATGTCTAATCTAATATTGTTTCGTTAGACAGATTATCTTCTCTAATAGCAAAAAGTTTGTATGCTAAGCATAAAAAAAAACACAAATTCACTCAATCAACCATCAAAATTAACACAAAAGCTCAAAAATTGAAATCCGAAAGTACCTCAGGATGATACTGAAGTCCATAAAACTTCCTCACAGGATTCTCAATAGCAGCAACAGCACCCTGTTGGCTAGTCGCCACAACTCGAAACCCATCAGGCATTTTAGCAACCTCGTCGCCATGGCTCATCCAAACAACCTGTTTATCACCCTTAAACTTATCCCCAAACAATCTACTTCCATCACATAAAACCTCAATCTCCATTTTACCATATTCTTGCTTATCACCAACTTTAACTAAACCCCCAAGTTTTTGGACAATCAGTTGCAACCCATAACAAATCCCGAGTACATGAACGCCTTTTTCTTCGACATATTCAACGAACCCATCAGGGAATACTGGCGCGTCAAGCGCGTGAACCGAGTGGGGACCACCAGAAAGGATAATTACACGTGGGTTCAAGTCGGTGATGGCTTTGAGTGAGGATGTGCCGGAAATGCAGAGGGAAAAGACGGAAAGGGACCGGATTCGACGAGTAATGAGGTGGGTGTATTGAGAACCATAATCTAGGATTAATACTAGGTCTGATTTATTGATTGCTTGTTGAGCATCCATTTTTTGGGATCTTTTGGAGAATTTTTTTAGATTTTTTTTGAGGGTTTGAAATTTTGGGGTTTAAGAAGGATTGGGGAAGATATGATAGTGGGTATGGAGGAGTATGGACTATGGATTAGGGTTTTAGACTTTTAGCAGTGCAGCGTGATTATCGTGCGGGTTTGGGTTTTACAATTTTAACCCATTTGTAGGGGTAATTAGTCTCCTTTAAAACAATTATTCTTAAAAATAAAGGGAGTCTCTTTTAAGACAATCAATCAATATCAATATCAATCAATCAATCAATTAATCATCAATATACTTAAAAGAGGAACTTTTCAAGCGATGTTAGTGGTTCAAATTTTATGAATTATTTAAGTTATAAAATATTAAAATAAGATAAATATATTAGTACTTAATTGTAAACTATTGAAAAGTTATCTACTTATATCGGTTAAAAAAAATATAAAAAGATAAATATCTAATTTAAATATTGATTCAACTCTATTAATGGACATAGGACTCCTCGGTCCTCATAATATCAATCAACTAGTATTGGTGCCCGGCTTCGCCCGGGTTACCTCTACTTACCATTAATTTTTTTTCATTAAATAAAATTACTTAAAGTTGCATAACACATAAATTTATCATTAACATGTTTTTTATAACATATCCTAAAATTACGATGAAATAAATTTTGAGACAAATTCCCTACTCCCGCTATTAATATTTTACTCTTATTAATGAAACAATAGTAATAACATTTCACTACTTGCCCGTAATCATTGTTACTTTCACTACTCCCTTTCCGTAATTATTGTTCTTTGTCACACTCGCCGCATTAATATTGATAATTTCATTACTCCCGCCGTAATTATTGTTACTTTCACTATTGCTGCATTAATATTGATTATTTCACTACTCCCATTGTTGTTTCTACCACTCTCACTAATCTCGTTGATAATATTGGTATTTTACTATTCAAATGAGTGATTACTATTATATAACTATATCCAATGTTACTACAATTCTTTTCTTTACTGACGAAATTATTTTTACTACTTAGGCATGCAGTTTTAAGAGTATTATATATTTATATAAATATATTACATATATGCATTAAATCAAATCGAAAGAATTATGCAATATTATAAATTATGGAATCTAACTTGAATTATTTATAACCTACTTATTATATTTTTGTATGTTAAATAATTAACATCTATACATCTAATAAACTATAAAGTTTAGTAAAATTGCATAGATTTTAAATTTAATATATAATTTTATGATGATAATAATTAATACCATAAATGTGCATGTTTATACTAATTAATAATTTTATTTTAAAGAAATTAACCATCTTCTAGTCTTCTATAAATATTTAGGAAAATTACCAGGCATCTTCTTTCTTTTAGTCTCCTTGAAATTGACCATCTTAATTGTAAACTATTGAAAAGTTATCTACTTATATCGGTTAAAAAAAATATAAAAAGATAAATATCTAATTTAAATATTGATTCAACTCTATTAATGGACATAGGACTCCTCGGTCCTCATAATATCAATCAATATGCATATGTATATATGTATTCTTCCAAACAATTGTAGGCTTTGTAGCATTAAGTTATTTTACATTTATGTTTTTTTTTTGTCTATATGAATGAATTGTATAGCTCCTGTATTTTTATGTCCATTAATGAGCAATGAATTTATTCTTTCTTCCTTACTTTGTCATTATTTGATTATTTATGTATTGATTTCTCCCTCTTGATTGTACGGTTTCATGTATTCATTTGTTTCTTCAATCGCATCTAATACTTCATTATTCATTGTGGTCTTAATTTTTGTCACAGATCACATGACTTAAGCAGGGCAATATTAATGGACACGAATACGATGAAGATGTATACACTCTTGATAATCGTAAGCTATTGCTCTTATATACGGATTACGGAGTATATGGTTATTACTATTATTATCTTTGACGTGTTTTAATTTAATAACTCTCATGCAGTATGCTTATAATGCATGCCCATTGCATTGGTGCATAGTTCTATCTTTATAACTATGCTCTATGCTTCAACTCTTATACTAATCTTATAAACTTGATTTGTATAGATTGTAGCCGAATCGGCCTTTCTTTAGAGTCCTCTAAAAAGGGCTCTGATATCATGGTAGAATTCGATAGAGGAAGGTTCATAGAAGATAATTGTATTGATAATTGTTCGTCACATAAATTGTTAATTTACCCATGTATAAAGCAACTATAAACTATTTACTGGGACCGGGAAAGTAATAATTAAATAAAAAATGAAATTGGTTAATGGGTTTGCCATGTTATTATTATTTACTTCTCCGGTAAGTGCACAAGAAAATCTAATTATGATTGTTATTCTAACTATTAATAATCTAATTTTCGCGGCGGAATTACTTAATATTTGAGAGTAGGTAGTAAAAAGTTCACAAACCAATCATTTACAACGACTCTTACAATTTGGCCTGTGATTATAGACTTTGCAACAAATAGAGAGCATGATAATTGCAATTTAATTAAGATTATAACATAAACGAAGACAAACATGCCTCAAACACGACACCTATTTAAAAAATCACAAATTTACTAATAATTAGAAGGTCTATATAGTTACTCTTAACAGTCTCACATAAAAATGATTACGCTTTACAGTCTCACATAAAAATGGTCTATATTCAATCACAAATTCTTAAAAAAGACGATAAGACACAAAATAAATATAGTCTATACTCAATAGTATTAATAATCATACTAACACTAAGTCTCATGATAATTATATCACTGTTTTGGTCTCTTCAGTTGGATTAGGGAATGAAATCTTACAATTTGCTTGACGAAAGTTAAAAAGTGTTCACATCTTAGAAATTATTATTGTGTATAACCCGGCAACCCCGACATGAAATCTATTCATACATAATTGAAGAATAGGAAAGAACGTTTATCACAAATTGAAAATAAACTACTGCAAGAATTTGATCAATAATAGAATAGGTTATATAATTTTGAACGTAAGAGAATTCTAGTCAACAACTATACAATATCTATTTGAGTAGGATACAAGGTCTATTTGTATACCTAAACATCTTTTATATTATGAGCATGATAGATATCGTTTTCCTCAATATTGGTTTGTTATTATCTTTGTTACTATATATTTAAGCAAAAAGCATTTCTCTAATATTACAATTTTGATCAAATCATATGTGTAAGAGATTTGCACAAATCACGATCCTAGGTGTCGAACCCCAAATATTATGCAAAATGGTCTACCCAAAAGAGCAATCAATAATTATTATGATGTTCTTTGGAGAGTAACAATTATCACACAAATTGACCAAAATATAGGTATATATTAATAATAACTAAAATGCTTTAAAGCAACAATCTCGATCAAGATAAATATTTAGAAATTAATTCTAGATATTACCCGGCCAACGGCCGGGCATGAAATCTAGTATATATATAAAAGAGGTTTTTTTCAGGCATTTTGATAGACTCCAACTTTTCTAAAACACGATTACGTTTTTTTTTGGACATCATTTATTTTTAATAATTAACTCGGTTGAAGATAATTATTTTTTAGCTAATAAAATAAGAGATATAGTAAATTACAAAAAGATTGAGTTTTATAATAACCGTATTTGTGCATGCTCATGTTGCTCTTAATTCGTAGCTAAAATTTTATTTTAAAAGATATAATATATAATTGTTTATATATATTTGCCCACGAATACATGTAGCATTTACAAGAATTACAACTCTACTAGACGACAACTACTATTATATAATAAGAGTTTAAACATTAGCAAGAACCATGCATATATATCCTATTTGCACTATATATATATATATATATATATATATATATATATATATATATATATATATATATATATATATATATATATATATCTCGATTTTTCATTGGAAGACCTATTATTGTTTTCGTCCCCTCATTTTTTTCTCTCTGCTTCGTTTTTCTTCTTCTAATCGTGTGTTTCATAAAACGGTATCAGGTACTCGGTATGCATTTTTAACAATGAGATTTCGAATTAAATATTTCAAGTCAAATAGGGTCATTTCAGATGGGTTATTATTGCCTTTATCGGATTGATTGGCTTCAGACAATTATTTTGGAATGGATCCAACAATATTTAGTCAGTTCGGGTCAATTCGAGTTTAAAGTTCTACCCGGGTAGTTCTTTTTGGGTATTGGAGTGGATCAAATTGCTGCATTAAGCATTCTACAGTTTTATGAAAGTAACACGCGTATACATCGACAAAGGAGGAGAGATGAAATAATGATGGTTTATCCTTCATATGCATCACAGAGCTCTGAAACTACAGTCTACTCTTTAATTTCCTGTGATTACTCTGATTGTTGCCCTAGAGTTCTGTAATGCATGAATCAATTCTGTCTCCTGAGGTCCTGTGTTTATTGCCAACCTTTAGATTGTATTACAACGTAATTAGCTATGTCATTTGATATTTAACAGTAGCTGTTTTAGTCCCTTTTTCCGTCGTAACAATTAAATGGGTTGACTGTATTTCACTTTGTTTCTTATAAATTCTGGTTGGTATGCAAATCAGCTTTTGATATGCTCAGCTGGGGATGGCGGAGCTTATGAAAGAAAAGCTGCTTTCGGAGATGATGTTGTAATTGTTGCATAAGTCACTTGTCATTGCAATTGGCTTTGTCCATGTGGGTGTTCTTTGTTAATGTGTTCATGATTCTAAGAGGCTTCTACTTATTTTCAGTATTCTACGCATTTTTTCCTTGGCACATACTTCATTATCAAAAGCGCTTATCGGACTGCAATATGCCAATATGTAAAGCAAAACGTGGCAGATTCAAGGACACACTTGCTGATGATCTTCTTGCTCTTGTCTTAAAGGTGATTTCACCTGCTCAAACAAAACACGATGATATTAAATGTAGAACGATATACTTTGATTTGAAGTTTTATGGAACTTTAGGCAGTGATAGAGAAGACAAACATTAATCCTTTTGAGGTTGGGGATATTGTGGTGGGTACGCTTTTAGCCCCGGTTCAGCTAGAGCAATCGAGTGTAGGATGGCATCGTTCTATCTTTGGTTTCCCAGTCGGTTTGTTTAATTTTCTTTGTTCTTGATAGTCCTAAAGTTTGAAATGATTGAAACAAGATATTAATAACTTTATTTGTACATTAGCTATTTTTTTATTTTTTTTTTTTTTTTTTGCAAAGTGAAAAAGAGGCATACCTAACTAATCATGGCCTTACAGGCAAGGTCATGGACAATCTTATTAAAGGTCCTCGGAATAAAGCTAAAAGAAAGACAATGAAAACCAGAACTTAAGCAAAGGATATCGTCGGATTGTCTTCATTAGCTATTTATTGTGCTTTCAATTTATTGTTTTTATATACTCAAATAAGTTGTGGTGGTTAATCATTATGTACAATTATGTTATATTGATAAATAACTAATGGAATTCATTTAATGTGATTTACCGGAGAACGAGTTGCAATTGATTTTAAGGAGAGGATGCATAAGAAAGCGGGTTTCTATTTCGCGGGTTTCTATTTCCTATAAGTGCAAGTTTAAATATATAATTTCAGACGGTCTACAAATTCATCGCAGTGAGTCTTGTCTTAAGACTCACCAAAGTCTTATCTCAAAACTACCAATAATCTTACCCTTACTTATATGGAAGCACTATTAGAGTTCTTTTACAATAGCACTTGAAACTAAAGAGCATATTGTTGTTATTATATATATCTATCTCCATCGAGTTCTAGAATAATATTAATAAAAATTAAGATGGCAAATTATTAAAAGAGATATTTTTCGAGCAGCGAGAAAGACTTAAAAGTTTATCAAAACACTTTATATATTTTAAAGTAATTATCTCACTTAAAGATAATTCAATTGCATTAATTAAAAAAATAATGGAATTGTAAAAAACGATAACACGAAAAAAGATAATTTGAAATTGATTAGATGTATCTAAAAAAGATTTGACAAAAATCAGACATTCCCACGTCAAAAACCAAAGTTTATTCAACCACTGACACATAATTAGCAATTGTATCCTAATCCTAATGACATTCTCTTCCCTAAAGAGGTTTCTGTTACCCACTTTAAATATTCAATGAAGACGAACTGAAATTAGATTGACACCATTTAATTATTGTTCTTCCGTCAATGACTATATATAAGCTTTATTATTGTGTCTCTTCCTTTTTAACCCTACGGCTGATTCTTATTGATGAAGCAGTGACTATTACCAACAATTGGTGGAATATGTAAAATGATGACACTATTTATCTTAAGTTTAAGACGGTCAAATATATTTATGTAGGAAGAATATAACAAAGAATTTGTGATAATGTTAATAGGGGATTTCAATTTCAAGTGTAGAAATGTCGCTGGAGGATTTCGAGTTTTAAGGCCAAACGGACGTATGTCAGTTGGAGTAATATTGGTTACTATGCAATTTTGATTTTATCAGGATTTTTATTGATATAAATTCATGCTATTTTAGAAAATATTGTTCAACTACTATGAAGTCACGAGTTACTTTACGAAGAAAAACTTACATTTTACACATGCTCACTTAAAAGCAAAAAACAATTTAGTAACCGTGCAACGCACGGGCATGAAATATAGTTATTCTTAAAAATAATGGACTTGCGAAACATCGTCGACGTTTTATAATAAATCGTTCACGTTTTTTTTTTTTAAAAGATGCTCGTTAATATTGCTCACTCTCTTTACGCTATTCTCCCCCAAATCCTCTAAAACAACAAACTTAATAAAAATTCAAGACTTTATTAATCGGATTCAATGTCAAGCAACGAACCATCTAAATAAACGGCTAACGACGAATCATTTGCATTAACGATATTAAAACGTTAGATAATTAAAAATAAACAACTTTTATAACAAAAAATATATAAATTATCCATTAAAATACAAAATTAATGGCAAAAATGAAATTAAAATGTTCGAACTATGGGCGGACGCTGAAACCCATTGTCCCAGCTGTGGACACGGGGGGGCCCACATGGGCGCTTGGGAAAACAAGCGTTTGCATTTGTGGAGTCGCCACCAATTTATTGTGGAAAATTGGAAACCGTTCGAATGCTTCGTGTCATGTCAAGACACAAAGTAATGACATAGACACTAAGAACTCGTTACCCTTAGCATTCTATGTCTAGAATGACTCTCGTGGATGCCAATGAACACGGATGTTCACAGAGATCTGGAGTAAGGGGTGAGGGTACGTATTAGGAAGCTCTTTTGATCGAACACCTAATCCCGCCCGCCTCGATAGCGGCCTCTACTAATGATTAGGGAAAATCATCTATGCTCGATATGTTGTCGATTATATGCATGCAATGCAACATCCAACGTTTTTATCCTAGCATGTGAATTAAACTAAGTCGATGAACACGTAATTTAGCATACAATGGGTCGAAGTAGAGATTTAGATTGATTACATGTGAAAACAAACAAACGATAATAAAGATACAATAAATGAAATACAGTAATTAAAATTGCAATAATTACAATGGTTTGACGATGATTTACGTCGAAAATACATTTAAAACAGATAATTTGAGAAAAGAAAAGGAAAATAATTAAAGGTAGAAAACGGACGCACAAATAATGATATTACGAATAATAGTTGATTAATACGTAAGACTAATAAGCTAGGTCAAAGCCGAAACGGGAGTCCAGGGGACGAAATCGCCGAACAGCGCATCGTAGCCGCGTCCTTGGAAGAGGCGTAGTGGTCACTGCGTCTGTTCCTGAAGTGAGTTCTGGTTGTGAAGCCGGAACTGCATATCGTTAATGTTCATTGGTGAATTTAATTATTGATTATTGGTATTCGACTCAGGTAGAAGTGATTCAACAGGTTATTTACATGTAAATTGGTCATAAAAGCAATAAAGGACAAGCTTAAATTAATTAGAACGAATTATAGACTAATTACGAGTTTTGTTAATATAAATTAATCAGATTTGCTAATACAAGTTAATTAGGTTTTATTTATGAAATTTAATGGTGATGAACTGATAAAAAATATACAAAAGGCGAATTAAAGAGATTTGATATGGACGAATCTAATCTCTAAAATCCGGGTTTGATTTTAATGACGAAAACCCGCGAACATTGATTACTCGGGATTTAAGTCCGAAATTAAAGGTGATAAAAATAATTATGAATTATAGGTTATAATTATTATATACGAATGAATAATGAAGAAAATAAGAAAGAAAAACGAAAGAAGACGAGTTAACAGAAAGACGAGGAAGAAGAAGAAAAGCGAGAAATCATGCTGCGGCGGCCTCGGGAAGAGGCGCAGATGTCTTGTGATTCTTCAAGAGGCGGAGCGATTTCTGCGTTTCTTCTCGACGTCTCTTACTTGTTAATCCGTAAAAATAGGTTTGATAAAAGGTTTTATAAATCGGTTTTAAACATGTTTTCGACGTAAATCTTACAATAATTTGTACAATAATAAAATATAATAATAAAACATGGGATTTACACCTTGAGACTTACATGTTTGACGAAACGAGATTAACTAAGTTAACGATTAGTGATTGCTCGACTCGAATGTATGATGAAAGTGCCCTGATAAGAGGAATTAAATTAAATTGATTAAGTTGATTAAGTGGAGTTGGTCAAATTGGTCAGTCATGCAAAACGAGGCTGGCACTCAGAAGGATCCGAGCTTACGTGGTCGAAAGTTCAAGCACGTAGACGCCAATAAGCAAAGAGCACGGTCTTAGAATGCAAAGGGAGAAGAGAAGGGCGGACACTCGCGTGAGAAATATGAGGAACGAAGGTCCCTATTTATACTAATCACGCTGAGGAATTAGGGTTTCGGTAAAACTTTGGAAACAAATCTCGAAAAGATCTTAAAATACGCAGAAAAGAGCTGGGGAAGAGGCGCAGCAGCCACTGCGGCTCTTGGAAGAGGCGCAGCAGGTGCTGTGTCCTTTCCCCAAGAGTTTCCTCCCGCGGAAGAAAGATTTTCCGCGTTTCTGTTTGGAATTGCGGTAGATCTCAACTTCCTTATTGTTTAAAATATAATTTCGGGATATATTTTGCCAAAAGATTAAAAGATTAAAATTATGGAATAGAAATATCCGAATATTCCAGAACATTCCGACTCAGCATTTTAAACGGTTTATTAGAAAATGAAGACGGTTTTTGACCCGGACTCCAAATGTACTCTAATTACTGTCAAAACGACCGTAACGACGCGTAGATGACGACCAAGGGGTAGACACAAGTATTTGAGCTATCACTTGACGATAAACTTACGAATTGTCATAAATCGTTCCGTGTACCAAACATGCGGCCCAATCATCATCGGGTGGCTTGCAGGAGGTGCAGAAATGAGGTATCTACAGAGCCCCCACTTTGACTAAGGCTTGGACAAGGCAAAAGTCAAAGTATAGCCATCAAGTCAGTCAAAGATTACAACCTGACGACTATGGCGATGCGAGGCGGCTCAAGGTGTCTGAGCCAAGGACCTGTCGTCGGGAACATTTTAGAGTCTATCGACTATCGGGGAGGGTCGTTTACAGTCCATTAGACTATGTAAGGAAGCTCGCCAGCCATAAGAAGAAACCATACCTGAGACTTCTTTCTCGAGATGCTTCCGGAGGAGTGTAAGAGCTATGGGTAAGCGTAAGAGCTAAGGCTAGGACCTAAAGGATATATAAAGGTTGTGCTAGGGGAGTGGGACCCTAAAGGAAAACATCGGCGAGAAGGTGGCCTAAGGGTAACTAAGGTTTTGGGCATATGAACCCGGAAAAAGGCGATGTCAAGGAGTGCGATCCTATCGGTGAAGGCTAAGTGTAGGAACATGGGTAATTGGTGTGAGAACATCTGGAAGGAACAAAGCGTAACGTAACATTGAAGGCAGCAGGATGTCGGTAGAAACTGCTGGGGGAATCTGCTCACGTCGGTCTCAAGCGAACTCCATATCTTGAGAGGTACAATCGGTTGTCATGAACTCTCGCTGGGAAAATAATTGAGGCGTGTCGAAACACCGTTGGAGAAAACCTGCTCGTTGTTGCAAGCGAAGTCTTGATAAAATACTGCGACAAGTCACAGTCTGCTCGATAATACGGGTCCGAACGAAGAATAAATATCAAACGGACCAAATATACGATATATGGTGTTGGAGAAGAGGCGCACCAAAGATGGGCCCACAAATAACTAACTCGTAACGAATTTTTGAAAATTGAATTGGAGGGAAGCTGAGAAAGAGGTGCAGCAAGAGCTGCGACTTTTGGAAGAGGCGCAGCACCTAGTGCGTCCTTTCCTGGGTCCGTCCCTGTCTGAGTAAAAACTAGACAGAACCCGTGCTATTTCATTATTCATAAAACACAAAAATTCTCTAAACTCTCTCAAATTCCGTCGACATTCCGAAAAAACTTGATCAAAATCTTGCATTTATCATGACTAATCGAGGTATGCGTCTTATGCTTGCTTAAACATCCGCATTTTGCTTAATTTGAGCCGAGAAAATTAGGGTTTTCAACCCAATTAACTCGAAAATTTGGGGCTTTCCCCCAAACGAATTTGCCTTGTGAAATTGACATTAGAAATAGATAATTGGTAATATGAGGAGCATAACCACGTGTTCTTTTTGAATTTTCATTGAGTATTGAGCATTTGAGTAGAATTGAGACGGTTTCTCAAATTTTTTTTGTAAATTGCTTAGAAAATGGCCTTAGGAATGCCCATTTGTGTTGAAATTTGGTATTTGGAATCCTTGTGATGGGTAAACTTCCTACCGTCTCGGATTTTTGATTTGTGACGGCCTTTTCAAGACACTTTCCTAGGGTATAATCGCTGTTCTAACGAAATGCTGCCAAAATTTCGACTCAAACCCATGACTAGGCTCGAACTTAGACTTGACTTGACCCATTTTACCACATGAGCGGCCGGGTTTCGAATGAAATGGCCAAAGATGGCGAGAAAAGAGCTATTTTTGGAGCTTGAAAGGCTTGAAAACACCTTGATCGAGGCTCTCGCCGTCACTTGACGCGGCCTAATTTACTCTAATTTTGTAGGTGACGTGGCTTCTACGTCGGGGAGGGCTCCCATGGACGTGGATACTGACTTTGACCCTTCTCTTACTTTCGAGGAGGTGTTAGAGGAGACGTTTGCTGAGCAGGCTGCCGAGGAGGAGGCTGCTGAGGAGGAGGCCCCGAGGCGGGCCAATGTCGGACGAGGCGGTCACCTGCTAGCGAGGGCACCCCAGTGGGCTGAGAAATGGGATGGTCGACATCTCATTTGGGCAGCGGAGAGTCACCTGTCTTATAGGACGGTGAAGAGTTTGGTAAATCTCAAACTTGTCACTCTCTCATCATCTTTCTTTACTCATTTATTTGCCGTTTCATTTATCTTTCACTTTGAGCTAAAGATAGCTTGCGTTGAATCGATATAGGAGGCTGGGAACATCATGTTCTTTTCTGGCTACACGACGATGATGGAGGCTTACGAGAGACTGTCGGAGGAGGAGCAGGCCATCATCAAGCTTGGAGCTTTCGGAGCTTTGGTTAGAGCGTGGAGGGAGATCAAGGGAAGGAAGCTTCGGCCTAACCTTTGCCTGATTCGAGCCTTCCTTGATAGGTACTGGGACATGACCTCGACCTTTCACATGCCTTTTGGCGAGGCCGGGGTCACGTTGGAGGACTACGGTATGATTTCTGGTCTGTCGTGTGGAGTGGAGGCTGTGGTGTGGCCGTCGACGGCCATGAGGGTGGACTCGGCCGAGGCCAAGAGACTGATCAGCTGGAATCTAGCGGCGAGTGCTGCTACGGTTCCCGGGTTAGTGCCGAGCTCCTACGTCAGGAATTACTTTGCGGGTAAGACCCCGACGGTGGTGACGATGGACGGGAGGGAGGTGGCTCCTCCTCCTTGTACTGCGGAGCAGAGGGCTCGCCTATGGCTCTGGTGGTTCTTGTCTTCACTTTATCTTGGAGACAAGGGGGAGAGGCTGTCGACGAAGCTTCTTCCCTTCCTTTCCCACCTAAGTGACCTAGGTCGTTGGGACTGGGTCACTCTTGGCTTTGCGGTCCTCACTCGTTACATGAGGGCCATGGTTTGTCCTGAGCTGCTGGAGAAGGGGACTTCTCCTGCTACTGTTGGTTCTGAACTGCTGTTGGAGGTATGGACCTTCATTTCGTATCATGAAAGATCATTTCTTCTTCTTATCGAATTGTGAAAGATCGATTATCTTGTTTTGCAGGTGTGTGTGTGTACTCCTACTTTCCGGCTTCGCGCCCAAGAGGATCGAGCCGGGCCGAGATCTTATCCCGTTGTGAGGGATTGGGTGATGTGTCATAGGAAGAGCCAGCGCTCTTCTTACGATCTCTGTCGACGGGGCGTGAATGCCCTGAAGCTGAGTGACGTAAGTACTTTTTCTTCATTTGTTTATTCATTACTTCTTTTAGAAGCGATCATAAGAATGACCTCTTGTTTGCTTATCTTAGTGGGTGCCCAGGCCTTGGGTAGACTACCTTGACGCCCCTCCTTTTGTGGCTGAGGTCCTTCGACCTAGGAGCTCGAGTCGGTTGCTGTTGAGGACGTCGATGGGTCCAGTGTGGTATCTGGGCGAGCGCTTGACTCGTCAGTGCTCTCGTGATGCCTTCACGGTTCCCATCGATCCTCCTCGGATGATGTTTAGGGAGCCTTCTGACGCTGAGAGAGAGGCTGACCTGGCAGACGTCGGTGGCGACGCTCTTCTTCTTCCTGGTGAGGAGTACTCCGCGTTCGTTCGCCGGAGGCTGGCGTACTGGCCGGTCGTGGTAAATGCTTCATTTTCCCTATTTGAGTTGACTTGATAAAGTGATGAATGATCATAAAATAAAGACTTCATTTGAATTTCAGGAGGTTGAGGAGGCGGGCGTCGAGCCCCCAGCGTACCCCGAGACCCTCGAGTACACCGACGCAGCGGGGATGACGACGATCTTCGAGATCCGCGACTTTGGCGAGGCGGTGACAGATGCTGGCCTAGAGGAGTGACAACACTTGGTTAGGAGGGTAAGCCCCCGATTCAGTTGGCTTTTGCTGTTGTATAAGAATATATTTGTCCATTTTATTGAAAACCTTTGTTTATTGAAATGCAGGTGGTGCCGTCTCGGCATGTGGCATTGTGGAGGGTGGCCAACCGGCTACAGGCTATAGCCATCGAGGCACTTGCTGATGGTCGAGGACGACAGGTATAAACCTTTCGTTTACTTCATTTTGAATTTTGTAATTTTCTTGCATTTGAAATGATTGAAATGAGGCATTTCTTTGTCATTTGCAGAGGGAGCGCGACCTGGAGCATGAGCTAGCGCAGTCCTAGGAGGAGACGGCTCGCCTGCTGAGTGAGTTGAAGGTTCGAGACGCCGATATTGCCGCTCTCGAGGCCAGGGTCACCGAGCGAGGTGGCGACCAGGAGTAGTTGTCTTTGTTTTTTGTTGCTTCTGTTGTTGTCGTCGGCTGTACTGTACATATTTTGTACATTTAGGACTTCATTTTGAACTTGTTTTGGACTTGTTTTGGGCAAGAGCCCCCGGTTTGTTGTACATATAACATTTTGGTTGTATATATGATGGCCTGAGTGCCTTTGCTGCTGGGTTGTATGTTCGTTCCTGCAGGTTAGATATTTGAACAGGTTTGGTAGATGACGATTTACTCCGTCATGCTACCGAAATTTACGTAGAAACTGCACGTAGAACACCTATTGTACATATGGCTTAAACTAGCGCAAAACAAGAAAAGACCTAACAATTGCAAAAACTTGCCCAGAAATGAGCGAAAAAATGGAAAAATTTGCCCAAAAATGATCGGACGGTAGGGAGGGCTACCCCCTAAAAAAACGAAAAAAAAGAAATGTACAAGTTTGAAACAAAATGTGAAACGGGAGTGAAATGATTCCCCCAAAAAAGAAATAAAATGAAATGGGTAAGTGTGCTTGGTTGACGAAAATATCGATTTCGTCTCGAAAGGTGTGCCCGAAAAATTAGGAAACGCAAAATATGGTAATTTGACGGAATTACCAAAATAATAGCCTATTAGGAATAGGAAATTATGTTAAGAGAAATTAGGAAAGATCCAACGCGGAAAAATCACAGAAACCCTCTGAGGAAGAGGCGCAGCACGAGCTGCGACCCTTCGAAGAGGCGCAGCAGGTGCTGCGCCATTTCCCCAGTTTGCCAGTTCTGACGGATTTTAGGAAACAACTTTTAGTATAAATATAGACGTCGGGGAAGCTTTTATTCACATAATTCTTCCGTCCTTCTTCCGTCTATTATATAAAACTCTCCCATTACATAGAAAAAAATTACAAATCATGGATGCCTTTGAAAATCTTCTCAAAGATTGGACAAACGAATTTAAAAACGTCGAGAAGCATGATATGGGTGCTTTCAATTTGGGGTCAATCTTGAGTCCAAAACTGGTGAAGGTTGTAAAACCATTCTTGGATGCTTGTCTCGAATATTGGGACCCTAATTTCTACGTGTTTGCCTTCCCTGGAGGCGATATCTGCCCCTTTCCTGAGGAAATTGCTGCAATTGGAGGATGAGACCCAGAAAATATGCCTGCTATACCCTCTAGCTCTCAAGGGTACAAAAACAAGTTTAGAGATTTGCTTGGACTGACTAAAGCTGAGGTTGATTATCTCGTAACCTCAAAAGGAATTCGTATTCTCGATTTTATTGATCGATTTATAAACAGGGAAGACCCTTCTATCTCTTATGTGGCGAGGCGTAGGGCATTCGGGTTTTTCCTACTGCATGGTTATGTCCTCCAAGGACATGTTGATAAGGAAATGGGAGGGGATCCTCCTTACTTAAGCTTGATTGAGCAAATGGAGCTGCGCAGGAGCCCAACTTGTCTGTGCCTAGGAGAGATCATTTTGGGGCTGGATAACAGGAAAGCCAACCGCGAGCTTCCTTATTTGGAAAGTCCCATTATTTTGTAGGTAAGAACCTCCATGTACAGTACCAACAGTTTTTTTTCTTTTTTTCTTGGTTTCGTTTTTTTTTTCTTTTTCTTTTTGGTTGGATATTAATTCTTGTCTTTGGTAGGTTTGGTTCATGGAGCGTCTGCGGTTGATCGAACCCCCAGCTAATGTACCCGGATATCATGCCAGGTCGATTGCAATGAGGACCAGGCTCTATATGGTTGACTTCACTCGGGTTTGCAACTATTGGGAGAACAAGCTAAAGAATGAAGGTGGTCCCCTGATTAGATGGGTTATGCCATGGTGGCATCTCAAGTCAATTACTGGAGTGTCATCTTTAGATCCTACTCGATCGGTACGCATTCCTGGCTTGGAATTCATGGTATGCATCTCCCCGAAGAGACTGATAAGGCAGGTGGGCCTTAAACAGAGGATTCCTAAGCTTAATACTGTTCCTCAGACTGCAGTGGCACATACTGCCGAGAGTCGTAGAGAGTGGGCCCTCAAATGGGCTCAGAGAAACATGTGGTTCTTACATCCTTCTGTTAGTTCATTGTGGGTATCAGATTCCTATTTGCAGTGGAGGAAGGCCACTACTCCCGAGGAGCGTGAGAAATTGAGGAAGCGTGAGCCTGTTGACTACAAGATCCGTAAGGTAGCGAAGGAGACCCAGAAACATTTGACTGAGGGGGAGGAAGAAGTCGGATTCCGAGTTGTTCATCCGTCGAAGAAACCGATCGAAGACTTCTCATGCCGTAGAGATGGTGGTTGATTGAAGTGGTAAAGCTAGACCGCGAGAGAGACCTTTGGTGATCAGGTCCAAGATAGCACAGGAGCGCTCGGGTCGTGGTCGAGATGAAAAGTATGATAAAAATGACAAAGGCAAGGGAAAGATGGAAGAGTAGCCTAAGTCGTAGTATTATTTATTATTATTATTATTTGTAATAAGTGGTGGGGTTTTTAGAATCCTAGCCTTTTTATTATTGTTAGCATTTTTATTTATGTGGCGTATTATTATTAAATGAATAAAAGATTAATTAGTTATGAAACTATTGTGATTTCCTTTTTATTATTCTTGTTCGAATTTCAAACGCAAATGCAAATGTTTTTCTATTTACATTTAAAATAATGGGTTGTATCCCGTGAAGGATTGCCTACGTATTCATTTTAAAAATGAAATCTAACCCTTGCGCGCAGTTCGAGTAAATGTAAAAGAATAATTGTTCTAAGCAAGAGCTCGTAATGAACTAGAAATTGAGCATGAGCCTTACTCTTAAAACACAATTCGATTAATTTGATGATATGAGGATGGCGAATTGTCAAAATGCAAGAGCAAGGTGACATGAGCTTTATTTCAGTGGGCCATGGGCCGTTTTTATTTCATGTCGCATGAGCGACACATGGGTGTTACGCGTGGCGCGTTTTTGTCCTATGCTAGGTATAATATCGTTTTAGTTGGTCGAGGTTAGTTGGGTTAGCAAATTCGTTCCCATCTAGGTCTGTGATCCTAACCGCACAACCCGGGAGTATGGACTTGACCAAGAATGGTCCGGCCCAGTTGGGTTTGAACTTTCCTCGTGGATCGACAGGCAGAAGAGCTCTAACTGATTTGAGGACTAAATCTCCTTCTTTGATATTTCTAGGCTTAACCCTTTTATTGAAGGCTCGCTTGATACGTGCTTGATATGTTTGCACATTATGTAATGCGCACAATCTTCGTTCATCCAAGAGGATGAGTTCTTCATATCTGTCTCTTTTCCAATCGGCTTCTGGAATTTGACTTTCGAGTAGAATGCGTAAGGATGGGATTTCTAGTTCAACTGGTTGCATAGCTTCCATGCCGTAAGTCAAATAGAAAGGAGTAGCCCCAGTGGGCGTCCTAACGGATGTGCGATATCCCCATAAGGCGAATGGTATCTTACTTGGCCAATCTCGATAATTATCGATCATTTTATTGAGGATTGTGACAACATTCTTGTTGGCTGCCTCATCTGCGCCATTAGTTTATGGCCTGTATGGCGAGGAATGGTGGTGTTTGTGTAGGGAAATATCCGTAAAATTCCCTTAAATTTTAGGACTATAACGCAATTTTAACATGTGATTAATTGTCATAAACGAAAAACAAGAGAAAACGATAAGAGAATAAAATCAACCTCGGGTCCTTATGCAATTCGGCCTAATGAACAGAAATCAACGTAGATTTCCTCCTAATCGTTGCATCCAAGACCGTATGAGACAATGCCCCTTGTGCTAGAAATTGCTCTCTAATTGCCTTGCAATATTGAGAGAGCCTTTTGTGAAGTTTTGATGAGAGATCTAGGATTTTCAGAGAAAAATGCTCCAAAAACCCTAATTTTCTTTCAAATGAGATGATTAGGTCAAAAGGAGAGAATCTGCTGTAACACTTTGTTTGGAACTCTTCCAGCTGACTGCAGCGCCATTAAGAGTAAAAACGAATACAGACCGAGATTTCGAGTCATCTCGATCCGTTTGGAAGCTAGCATCTGCGTAACCGGTTGCGCATAACTTTAGATCGCCTCCATAAGTCAATGCCCAATCTTTAGTCCTCCGTAGGTACTTAAGAATGTTCTTGACAGCCATCTAATGTGATTCACCGGATCTTTGTTGGAATCGACTTGTCATACTCAATGCATATGCCACGTCCGGACGTGTGCATATCATGGCATACATGATTGATCCTATAGCCGAAGCATAAGGAATCCGAGTCATGCGCTCTTTCTTTTCCGGTGTCTCTGGTGCCTGAGACTTGCTCAAATGCACCCCTGGAGCCATAGGAAGAAACCCCTTTTTGGAGTTAGTCATGCTGAATCTCTCTAGAATCTTGTCTATATAAGACTCCTGACTGAGAGATAACATCCGACGTGATCTATCTCGATAGATACGGATGCCCAAAATTCTTTGTGCCTCACCCAGATCTTTCATCTGGAAATGGTTCTTCAACCATACTTTTACCGAAGTTAAGAGAGGTATGTCATTCCCAATCAAGAGTATGTCATCAACATACAATATTAGGAAGACAATCTTGCTCCCACTCGACTTGATATATAGACATGGTTCCTCGACCGATCGAGTAAATCCATTTTCCTTTATCACTTGGTCGAAACGATGATTCCAACTCCGAGAAGCTTGCTTAAGTCCATAAATGGAATGCTTAAGCTTGCACACTTTCTTAGGATGTTCAGGATCGATGAAACCTTCGGGTTGTACCATGTACAACTCTTCCTCCAAAAAACCGTTTAAGAAGGCGGTTTTCACATCCATCTGCCAAATTTCATAGTCATGAAAAGCGGCAATCGCTAAGATAATCCGAATGGAACGCAGCATGACTACGGGTGCAAAAATTTCATCGTAGTGCAAACCTGGCACTTGGGTGAAACTTTTAGCAACTAGTCGTGCTTTATAGATATCTTGTTGACCTTCCACAGAATGCTTTATCTTGTAAAGCCATTTGCATTGAAGGGGACGAACCTTAGCAGACAAGTCAACAAGATCCCATACGTTGTTCTCATACATGGAGTCCATCTCGGATTGCATGGCCTCAAGCCATAGCTTTGAGTCGGAACTAGTCATGGCACCTTTATAGGTTGCGGGTTCACTACTCGTTAAGAGTAGAATGTCATCTATGTCATGTTCCTCGACCATACCAATGTATCTGTCCGGAGGAATAGAGACTCTTCCCGACCTCCTAGGTTCCTCAGGAATATTCACCGCAGCCGGGATTGAAGGAACTGGTTCCTCCAATGGTTGCTCGGTATTTGGTTCTGGAATCTCCGACAACTCGAAGGTTCTATTACTCTTCGCGTTCTCGAGAAATTCCTTCTCTAAGAATGTCGCACTAGCCGCAACAAATACACGTTGTTCGGTTGGCGAATAAAAGTAATGACCAAGTGTTCCTTTAGGATAACCTATAAAGTATGTCTTCGCCGATTGCGGGCCGAGCTTATCCTCGTGACTCCACTTGACATAAGCCTCGCAGCCCCAAACCCGTATAAAGAACAAGTTAGGGACCGTTCCCTTCTATAGTTCATATGGAGTCTTGTCAACAGCTTTAGACGGACTTCGGTTAAGTATTAGAGCAGCTGACAGAAGAGCATAACCCCACAATGAATCAGGCACTACGGTGTGACTCATCATGGATCGAACCATATCTAGTAGTGTTCGATTTCTCCGTTCGGACACACCATTCAACTGAGGTGTTCCAGGTGGAGTTAACTGTAAGACAATCCCACAGTCCTTAAGGTGTTGATCAAACTCGTGTGAAAGATACTCGCCACCACGGTCTGATCGTAGTGTTTTAATCTTTCTACCCAGCTGGTTCTGTACCCTATTCTGTTATTCTTTGAATTTCTCAAAGGACTCACTTTTATGCTTCATTAAGTAGACATAGCCATATCTACTTAAATCGTCCGTGAAAGTGATGAAATACCTATAGCCTTCTCGTGCGGTGATTGACATAGGTCCACACACATCTGTGTGTATGAGTCCTAATAGGTCAGCAGCGCGCATTCCAACCCCTGTGAAGGAAATTCGAGTCATCTTGCCAATGAGACATGATTCACACGTGCCAAATGATTGAAAATCAAAGGCCGAGATAGCTCCATTCTGTATGAGCTGTTTAACGCGTTTCTCATTAATGTGTCCCATACGGCAGTGCCATAGATACGTTTGATCTTTGTCACCAACCTTTAACTTCTTATTCATTACGTGCAATATTTCGGTGGTCTGATCTAAAACATAAATTCCATTCATGGAGACTGCCTTGCCATAAATCATATCGTGTAATGAGAAAATGCAGCTATTATTCTCTATTACAAATGAAAAACCAAGTTTGTCAAGTGCGAAAACCGAAATAATGTTTTTAGAAAGACTGGGTACATAATAGCGATTATATAAAAATAACTCAAATCCGCTAGGAAGTCGGATCACGTATGTTCCCCTCGAGACGGCAGCTACTCGTGCTCCATTCCCGACACGCAGGTCCACCTCACCCTTTACGAGGGGTTCGATGTTTCGGAGCCCCTGCACATGATTGCATAGATGAGAACCACAACCAGTATCTAGTACCCAAGTTCCGTAACTTGCGTGGTTAATCTCAATCATATGAATAAAAGAAGAAGAAGAAGACATACCAACAGGAGTAACGCGACCTGCTTTTATGTCCTCATGGTAACATGTACGCCTCCAATGCCCAGTATTGTGGCAATGGTGGCATTCCATGTTACCGGTCTTGCTCTTTGTCGCGCCTGATGAGGTGCTCGACTCACCAGGCCCACTCTTACCTGATCCCGACTTCTTAAACTTCGGCTTACCTACTGTTAGGTCTGCTTGAGCTTTGCCCTTACCCTTGCCCTTGTTTGACACAACGAGAACATCCTGTTTCAGGCTCCCACTAAACTTCATGTCCTTCTCGGTCTGTACGAGAAGGGAGTGTAGTGCATGAGGACTCTTCTTCAAATCATTCATATAGTAATTGGCTCTAAAGAACGCAAAACCATCGTGGAGTGAATGAAGCATGCGGTCAATCACGATGTTCTCGCTGATCTTACAATCAAGCGCCTCCAGTTTCTCGACATTCTCAATCATGCTGAGAATATGTGGGCTAACCGGTTGGCCCTTCTAGAGTTTCGCCTCAATGAAGCGACATGTATGCTCATAGGTCACGATTCTCGGTGCTTTCGAGAATTCCTTAGTGAGCGTGGTGAAAATCTTGTTTGCACCTTGGGCTATGAAGTGTTTCTGCAAATTGGATTCCATTGCAAAAATGAGTACGTTCTTTATCGCACCCGCTTCCATGACGAAATCGCTATACGTGGCGATCTCGTTAGCTCCAGCCGTGGGGCCTGGGTTTGGCGGGATGGGCTCAATGAGATATCTGAGCTTCCCGTCAGCAATGGCAGCATTCCGTAATGCCGCCTCCCATTCCGCGAAGTTTGATCCATCATTCTTCAGTCGAGTAGACTGATTCATCTGATTCATGAAGATCCGAAGCCAGGACTCACGGTCCAATGTGGCACTTGGCATTGGGTCGTCGGCGCGCCAGACCATTTTGTTATAAGCGGTTTAAATTATCGTGATCTACACTGAAAAAGAAGGGAAAAACAAAACGAAATAAGCAACTCATCGAGGTGATTTAAGTCTATTTAAAATTCATTTTAACGTGTAGACTCATTGCACTTGTATAATTGATCTACCTCAAGAATTATACAAGTGATCCCAAGACTCAATTTCCGTAAATTGATAAGCCAACTGTTTAGCTAGTTCTACCGTTAGAACTCTTGGTCGATAGATTTCCGTAAATCCTATCTATAGTCCACCATAATCACAGGATCGTACGAGTGACCATAGTGTTGAGATAAAATAGGTCAATCAGTTCCAACTTACCCGACGTAGAAGGGGTCATATTATGCCTACCGACGAAGAAGGGATTCATTGGAGTTTGACCTATAAAGACTATTCTCAATTTTTGGTTATACTAGGAAGATCCCATCAACTTAGTTTCAATTCATTTTAAGTGAACGAAAAACTAGCATTGCGTGAATGAATTAATTTAGGTGATGGCTTATAAAAACGTGTGATATCTGTATATCATAGAAAACTAACGCGTAACCTCTATATGAGTCAGTTTTCATGCAAATATTAGGTGGTTTGGTTTTAGGCAGAATATGATGCAAACTATCGTTACGATGAAAACATAAAAAAAATGCAAAACGTAAATAAAAGTCCTAGTGTGGCCTATCCTAGCAAAATGAACATAATACAACTTTGGAATCCACCGTTGGACCCGAGAAGCTTGTCTTGATGTTCCATCTTGATCCATGTAGCGGGAGTGAGCATCCGATTCTCCATCTTTGGCCTTCTCAAAATTACAATTTAAAATTTACAAAATATAAACCTATTTACATTCTAAATTAAAACTGTAATTACAAAGAAAAATCCAAAACGGAGATGCGAGATCTCAAAATACAACCAAGACCGTGTTCCATCATTACGGTAACACGTTCTACTAAGGCCACACTAAGTTACAACCGTTTGTAAAATTAAATACGTAATAAAAACATTCATGGCATTCAAAAGTAACGATAAATAAAAATGCATCAACTAAAACGAAAATTTATTCGTGACATAATTCCGTAATTATGTTAAATTTATCCAAACCACCTTTTAACGATTAAAATTATGTGAAAAAACCGCTTTAATCAACTTAATTTTAATCCATTACAATCTACTTACTTTAAATCGCTTTAAAATAACTAAATGGTACGTGAGTGAACCGTTTCACTATCAAGCGAGTGCATAAAATCCGTATTGTATGCATTATATGGCCGAAAAAAAAATAAAACACGAATTTTTTTTTTTTATTTATTTCGGCTGGACCGAGAGCAAGAAAGGAAAAAAAAAATCCGAAACATCAAAACCCTCGTGTAAAACGATTGAACAACACAAGACCAATTGCAATTTTGATCTAATTCGTATACAATTAAATCTACAATTGATAAAACTTAACATATTGCTATAAAGACGGATTATAATAACAATATGCAAAAACAAATCGAAAACAAAACCAATCGATCATCGATCGATCGGACGAAACAAGACGACGATCAAGTTAACAACGGCCTGGCAAACGAAACAGCCGTGTAAAAAAAAAACTTCACCGCACGGTTTTCAAGGCATAAAATTATCGTTTCAAAATCGTTTTATGAAAATCACAATGAAAAATTTACGTGGCCTCGCTCTGATACCACTTGTAGGGAAATATCCGTAAAATTCCCTTAAATTTTAGGACTATAACGCAATTTTAACATGTGATTAATTGTCATAAACGAAAAACAAGAGAAAACGATAAGAGAATAAAATCAACCTCGGGTCCTTATGCAATTCGGCCTAATGAACAGAAATCAACGTAGATTTCCTCCTAATCGTTGCACCCAAGACCGTCTGAGACTATGCCCCTTGTGCTAGAAATTGCTCTCTAATTGCCTTGCAATATTGAGAGAGCCTTTTGTGAAGTTTTGATGAGAGATCTAGGATTTTCAGAGAAAAATGCTCCAAAAACCCTAATTTTCTTTCAAATGAGATGATTAAGTCAAAAGGAGAGAAAGACTCTCCTTTTGTTCTCTCTTGTTCGGCCGTGGGTTTGCAAGGGGAGGAAGTGGGCTTTCCACTTTCTCCTTATTTTAACTCATGGTCCGACTCGTTTCGCTAAAATGTATATGACGGGTTTTAATTATAAATCGTCATACGTCATCGGATATTAAAATATCAACTAGTAACATGACTCAGTCGATATATTAATACTTGTCCGACAATGACAATATTGTATAATTAATTAATTCAATATACATTAATTAAATATAATCGTTTATATTCAATTTATGAATTAACCGTTTAATTCACATTAGCCAGTATTATTTAATCCGTATTAAATAATTATCTCAACATCGCGTTTGACTAATTATTAGTCAATAACTCCGACTAACTGCTTAGTCAAATTAGGCATCAACATGACTGTATTTTCATACCGTCACATCTCTCAAACGTATCCTATAGGTGTGACTTTTAGGGACCAGTTGATCACCGCCATCAGTATGACAATAACGTCAAACTTATCTAGCAAGCCAACCGTTATTGATAAACGTGGACCAACTGATAATAATACAAAAGTATACCCTTTGATCCTTTTAGAGATTTATATGTCATTGCACTAACTGTGGAGGACACCAGCCCCAACAAACTCCCACTTGTCCGTACAAGTGTACGTGCAATAACGTTATCCGCACTAACTGGAGGACACCGGCTCCAACAGTTTGATTTTGTACTTGGGTAGCAATTGTTCAGTCTCAGCCTGGAAATGTGACTCATCGTCACTGATGATCTCGTGTGGGCAACCACATCGACAAATGATATTGGTTTGTATGAACGTTGCCACGTTTTTGGCTGTGAGACTGGTGTAAGATGCTGCTTCTACCCATTTGGTGAAATAGTCGATAGCCACCAGAATGAAACAGTGACCTCCTATTCCGGCTGTGGTGATCTTCCCAATGATGTCGATTTCCCAAGTAGAAAATGGCCAAGGAGATGTCATGGTGTAGAGTAGTGAAGGAGGGACGTGTTGCACATTCCCGAAGATTTGGCAGTTGTGACAATGTCTGACATGTTTGATGCAATCGGATTCCATTGTGGTCCAGTAATATCCCAGGCGCGTGATTTTCTTTGCCATCATTGGTCCACTCATGTGAGGGTCACATTCTCCATCATGGACTTCTTCCATCACTTTTTGTGCCTCTGAATGATCAAGGCAACGCAAGACTACACCAAGAGGTGTTCTTTTATACAATTATCCTTGCATAAGGACGTATTAAGAGGCGAGTAGGCGTATAGCACGTTGTCCTCTCTTATCCATATCCGGCGGATAGGTGCCATTGAGATTGAAATTTAGAATGGCTTAAAACCAAGGTTCCCCTGTGTTTTCTTCTTCATCTGTGATTTGGTGCACATAGGCTGGTTCTGACCATCGTTCGATGCATAAAGACATTTCCACCATATTGTCTGGCATGTTAATCAGAGATGCAAGTTTTGCAAGAGTGTTTGGAAACTTATTTTCTTCTCGAGGTAGGTGTAGATAAGTTACTTGATCGAAGAATTAGGCAAATTGATCTATCCTGGCCTGACAGGGTGCTAGACTTTCACTTCGAATTTTCCAAGATTTCGTAATTTGGTTTATGATCAAGGATGAATCTCCGTGAACTCGAAGATTCTTGATGCCTAAACTTACTGCCGCTTGTAGCCCAATGAGGCAAGCTTCGTATTCTGCTACGTTATTTGTCACCTCGAAGTCGAGTTTGACAGATAGTGGTGTATGCTCACCTTCAGGAGAAATGAGCAATACTCCTATTCCAAACCCTCTTAGATTCTATGCTCCATCAAAATAAAGGTCCCAAGAGTCTACGTTGGTTTAGAGTATATCCTTATCTGGAAATGACCATGTGTCTACTGCTTGGGTGTCGTTGATGGGATTTTCTGTGAAGAACTCGGCGACGGCACGCCCTTTTATAACCTTCAGAGGTACGTATTTGAGGTCGAACTCTGAGAGCATTAAGGTCCATCTTGCCAAGCGTCCGTTGAGAACGGGTTTTTCAAAGAGGTGTTTAACAGGATCCATTTTGGAGTACACCTTGACAGAGTAGCTAAGCATGTAATGGCATAGCTTCTTTGTTGCCCACACAAGAGCGAGGCATGTCTTTTCGAGTGGTGTGTACTTGCATTTTTAGTCCAAGAACTTCTTACTAAGGTAGTAGATAGCTCTTTCTTCTTTTTCGACGGTTTATGCTAGCATGGCCTCCATGGCTGTTTCGGTCACTGTGAGATATAAACTAAGAGGTTGATCTCGTTGAGGAGGCATGAGCACTGGTTGTTTGGCTAGTATCTCCTTGATTTTGTCAAACGCCTTTTGACAGTCGTCATCCCATATGGTGTGATATGTTTTCTTTAGCTTTTTGAAGATGGGTTCACAGATCATGGTAAGTTTCGATATGAATCGACTTATATATTGCACCCTGCCTAAAAAACCGCTAACTTCCTTTTCTGTCCGAGGTTGTGGCATTTCGATTAGAGCTTTGATTTTGGAAGGGTCGATTTCTATTCCTCGTTGACTGACGACATATCCTAGAAGCTTGCCTGACGTTACCCCAAATTTGCATTTCTGAGGATTGAGCCTCATGTTGTACTTTCGTAGTCTTAGGAAGAATTTTCTAAGGTTATCAATGTGCCCACCTATATCCTTGGACTTGACAATCATATCGTCTACGTACACCTCTACTTCTTTATGCATCATGTCATGTAGGAGCGTGGTTGCAGTGCGTTGATACGTAGCTCCGACATTGATTAATCCGAACGGCATAACAGTTTAGAAATAGGTCCCCCATTGAGTAACAAAGGCGGTCTTATGCATGTCCTGTATGGCCATCTTGATCTGATTATATCCTGCATACCCGTCCATAAAGGATAACAACGCGTGATCTGCCGTATTATCCACCAATATGTCGATATGTGTCAGAGGAAAGTCGTCCTTGGGACTCGCTTTGTTCAAGTCTCTGAAATCAACACAAACACGGATTCTCCCATCTTTTTTAGGTACGGGTACTATGTTGGCTACCCAGTCTGAATACTCGGAAACTTTGATGAACCTGGCTTTGAATTGTTTATCGACTTCTTCTTTGATTTTAAGAGCCTATTCTGTCCTCATTCGACGAAGCTTCTGTTTTACAGGTTTGAAACCAGGTTTGATTAGAATTTTGTGTTCTGCAATATCCCTGTCGATCCTTGACATGTATTTGTAGGACCAAGCAAAAACGTCTTTGAACTCGTGTAGGAGGTCTATGAAACTAGCCGTTTCGGTTGGGCTCAAGGTTGTCCATATCCTAAGTTCTTGGGGTTCTAGTTCGGTACCTACGTTGATGGGTTCAGTGTTCTCTTCAACTGGTGCCACTTCCCCCTCTTGTAATATTTCTTTAGCTATGTAGGGAGGTAGTTTGATGGAATCTGGGTCTGGGTCATCCTCATTGTCATCGTAACTAGAATTGCATTCAGAATAACATAAAGAGTAAGCGAGAATCGATTTATTCATATTAAATTTTGAAAAGAGTTGAAACAAAGAAGCCATCATTGCTCGTGGTCGTCGGCGGCAAAGGGACAGCCGTAGGGACATTTCCCAAACTACTGTTACTACTTGATACTATGCTAGGAGAAACAAGGGGATTGGGAGTGACGACAGGAGGAGACTCTATAGGGACTTCTCTAGACTCCGACTCTAATTCTGACTCCGACTCGAATTCGTGGTCTTCTGGTTCTCCTTTGAACATCTCTCCTTCTCCAGTGGTGAGCTTGAAGAGTCTTCCTTGGTTGTTTGTCCATTTGATCGATTTTCTCCATCCTTTTTGCTGATTTAAACTGGTTTCGGTGATTAACGCGGCAGGGTTGAAATGGCCGTCTTGAAGTATCATGGTAATGATCTCGTCCTGTGCAGCTCTAACAAATCGATCTTCTCCAAACAGAAGGCTAACGGCCTGTTCGTCTAAGCAAGGTGCTTGATGAGTCTTGACGGTAGGAACCGTTTCTGAAGGAATGAAGTAGCAATCATGAAAGATCTCGATTCCAGCTAGTTGCCTTCCTTTGTAGTGCCAAGGTTCGGGGAACCCATGAAAGTATTCTTGACTCCCTTCTCTAACAAAGCATCCATTTAGGGTAGGGTGGTAGGGCCGCATTTGGATTCCCACGTTCTTACGGTTTTAGAACTGTGTGAGCATCTCTAGAGCTTCTTCTTTCGTGGGTTTGTATCCCAATCCTAATGGTATCCTTTGAGAGTTTCCTTCTTTATAAGGTGCAAAGGTATTTCTTCGGACATGATTCAATAGCGTTCCCGGGAAGTTTCCCTGAGACTTGAGTATGTGGTTGACCACTAGATTGGAATATGGATTGAAGTACAAGGGTGCCAGTTTACTTTCTACAAGGTTTATGCTATGGAAGCCCCCAAGCTCGTATACTGGATCTGTAACCACTTGGTTGCTTGACATTTTTTCTACCACTGCCTTAATAGGTGACGAAGTGATCGTCACTACTTTGCCATCTAGTGGAATCTTGATTTTCTGGTGGAGGGTGGATGTTACCGCTTTGAAAGCGTGAATCCAAGGCCTTCCCAGAAGTATGTTGAATGATGCCTCGATATCCACTATTTGAAAGTTAACCTTTCGCCCAATCGGCCCTGTGGCTATGGTGAGATTGACTAGTCCACCACTTTTCACCGCGTACCATCGTAGCGAACACCTTGGTTAGTAGGGGTTCAATCTGACTCTTTCATGCCCAACTTATATGCTGTTTTTAATGGTATGACGTTGACCGCAGAGCCATCATCTACCAAAGTCATTGGCACATTCTTCTTTAAACAAATGACAGTAATGTATAGAGCCAGGTTGTGACTAGCGCCGAAAGGTGGCAAATCCTCATCCGAGAAAGTAACTGGGTTACCTAGCTTAGTTAAATCTTGGAATACCAAGTTGACTACGTCATCAGGTGTAGCGTTTTGTGCCACGTTTAATTTAGCTAAGGCTTGCAGCAAAGCTTGGCGATGAGGGAATAAGCTTGCAACTAGTTGCCAGACTGAAAGATCAGCCTTTGTCTTTTTTAATTGCTTTAGCAAGTGGTCAATAGATGTATCTTCGCCATCATTTGGTGTGACGACGTTGGTGTTAGTAACTGGACCATTAGCTATGGGACCATTCTGAGAGACATTTTGATTCGGACGTCCTGAACGAGTAAGGTGGTCTATATCTTGGTCTTCCCCATTTTTGACTATGTCCTCACTAATTTTGACTAGGTAGTGCTTAGTGAGGTATTCGTCTTCATCGTCATCGGCCCACATGTCGTTGATAGTAGCAAGCTCTCTTAACCTGATGATTTCAGCTTCTAAGTGGATTATTTGATCGTTTAGGCCATCAACCACAGTTATCACTTCTTGCATTGTAGAACTTTGGGAAAGACTTAGTGGCGTACTTTCCTTAGGTGTAGTGCTTGGATTGCGGAGGGATGCCACTATATTTTCTAGTTCCGAGACTTGTCTATTCACACTCCTTGCCCATGCAATGAAGTCGGTGATGGTGGGAGAAGTGGTGAAGTAACTCCCTTCACCTTCTAATGTATGGATCTCATCTTCGGCTGGAGAAATGAGGTGTGAACAATCTAAGGTAGATTCTACATTTGTAATCATCAGAACTCCAAGAGGATTCTGAGTATTGTTAGGCTTACCTCCAGGAGGTATTGTTAGGCAACCGTCTTCGATCATATCTTGAAGGACATGCTTTAGCTTGAGACATTTCTCTGTATCGTGTCCCTTACCTCTATGATATTCGCAGTATGAATTTTCGTCCCAGAACTTAGACTTCTTTTCTGGATCAGATGTAGGCCCTATGGGTTAGAGCTTACTCTGTTTCATCAACCTCTTCAAAGCATTAGAGTACATGTCAACAATGTTCATGAATTTCCTTTGGGGGTTATTCTTCTTTGATGATTCAAGAAGGTTAACTTCATCAGTCTTGCTAGTAGAGCCATAAGAGCGACTCGTTGAGCCTTGATATACACGACCCACCGTTTTGGACAAGAGTCCTTTACGGATGTCATCTTCAATTCTTGTCCCTAGCACAGTTAAATCCTTGAAGGTCTTAATGTTTTGGTACCTCAAGTGATTTGCATAAATGGGTCTTAAATTATCCACGAACGTTTCCACAAGGGTAGTTTCATCCGGACGCTCGACGAGTTGTGTACTAGTCTTCCTCCACCTACTTAGGAAGTCGGTGAAGCCTTCTTTCTCATTTTGGGTAAGAACCTCTAAAGTGCGCATATTGACTTGGATTTCAGCATTATCCGCATATTGTTTAGCGAACTCGATTGTGGAGTCATCCCAGGTGGCAATCTTCTTGTGCTCTAGGGAATAGAACCATTGCTTAGGAATGGTGTCGAGAGATGAAGGAAAGATCCTTAAGAACATCTCGGTTTTGATGCCTTTGATAGACATGTAGTCTTTGAAAACACGAATGTGGTTCAAAGGGTTTTCATATCCCTTGAATTTCGGGATATCAGTCATGTTGAAGTTGGTTGGTAATTTGGCACTCACGGCCTCATACTTGCGATTGTTTTCCCTATAGTTATTGTCTCCTTTGAGGTACATTAGTTGCTCCTCCAAGTATTGGAGCCGCTTCTCAGCTTCAGTAAGACCTACTGGAGGGTTGACTTCTGCTTTTCCAACATAGGGTGGAAGGTTGTCATTCACAACTTCATTGGGAATTTCATCTTCTGCAGAAGGTAGCCTAGTTTCTACCGCAACAATCCGGTTTTCAATAGCATTAAGGTGTTCATAAGCTTTTTCTTGACTTGTTTGGAGATGAGCGAGCGCAGCTAGGATTTGATCATTACCATTTTGGGGTTGTCCATTGACACTTGCGTGACTAGTTCCAGACATCTTGGAAACTGGATAAAAGATCGACGACAAATCAAAACACGATCGACCATTCTAACACACTTACTCAAAGAAAAGACTCGAATTGTGAGGTGGGAGTGTGCCACTTGTGTCAGTGAGGTTTGAAAATGACAAAGTTTTGAAATGTTTATCCCAATCAACTGTAGTGTAGTTGTAGGAGTGTTGACTCAAAGTAAGGTTTTGAAATGGGCTTTTGAGGCCCGACTTTTGACTTGATATTTGGACAGAGTTTCGACTCGTTTTGCGCTAGTTTGGGCCATTTATCGAAAATATTTACATTTTGAAAGAGGTTTTTGATTTTACAAAATTCATCATGGTTTTGTTTAGAAAATGGTGATCACATATGATACAAGCATTCAAACATGTATTATAACGGTATGCTGAGTGCATTTAAAGGGTTTTGGTTTTAAAAGGGTGGGTTGCCATACCGAGCAATCAAACCCGGGTCTGTGGAGAGGTCTGCGCCAAACAAGAGTAAGGCCGGTTCCTAGTCCATTCCCTCGAGTAGTGAAGGCCCTTGATACAAACAGGAGCAAGCATCGTGGTATGGTTGACGTCAATCGCTATTCCAGATAAGAATTTGGACCGTCCAGACGGGACGATTGGTTGAATGGGTTGGATTGGGCCTAGGAAGGCCAAATAAAACGATCTAGGAAGATTGAGTAATGAAAACCGACAACTGTCTCATATAAACTATTCCCTAACCTTGTTCAAGTTTCACCCTTGGCAACACGGAAGTGTATTACTCCCCAGTGGAGTCGCCAAACTGTGGACACGGGTGCACTTGGGAAAACAAGCGTTTACATTTGTGGAGTCGCCACCAATTTATTGTGGAAAATTGAAAACCGTTCGAATGCTTCGTGTCATGTCAAGACACAAAGTAATGACATAGACACTAAGAATTCATTACTCTTAGCATTCTATGTCTAGAATGACTCTCGTGGATGCCAATGAACACGGATGTTCACAGAGATCTGGAGTAAGGGGTGAGGGTACATATTAGGAAGCTCTTTTGATCGAACACCTAATCCCGCCCGCCTCGATAGCGGCCTCTACTAATGATTAGGGAAAATCATCTATACTCGATATGTTGTCGATTATATGCATGTAATACAACATCCAACGTTTTGATCCTAGCATGTGAATTAAACTAAGTCGGTGAACACGTAATTTAGCATACAATGGGTCGAAGTAGAGATTTAGATTGATTACATGTGAAAACAAACAAACGATAATAAAGATATAATAAATGAAATACAGTAATTAAAATTACAATAATTACAATGGTTTGACGATGATTTACGTTGAAAATACATTTTAAACGGATAATTTGAGAAAAGAAAAGGAAAATAATTAAAGGTAGAAAACGGACGGACAAATAATGATATTACGAATAATAGTTGATTAATACGTAAGACTAATAAGCTAGGCCAAAGCCGAAACGGGAGTTTAGGGACAGAAATCACCCCGGAACAGGCGCAACAGAGCTGTGTCCCTTGGAAGAGGCGCAGTGGTCACTGCGTCTGTTCCTGAAGTGAGTTCTGGCTGTGAAGCCAGAACTGCATATCGTTAATGTTCATTGGTGAATTTAATGATCGATTATTGGTATTCGACTCAAGTAGAAGTGATTCAACAGGTTATTTACATGTAAATTGGTCATAAAAGCAATAAAGGACAATCTTAAATTAATTAGAACGAATTATAGACTAATTACGAGTTTTGTTAATATAAATTAATCAGGTATGCTAATACAAATTAATTAGGTTTTATTTATGAAAGTTAATGGTGATGAACTGATAAAAAATATACAAAAGGCGAATTACAGAGATTTGATATGGACGAATCTAATCTCTAAAATCCGGGTTTGATTTTAATGACGAAAACCCGCGAACATTGAATACTCGGGATTTAAGTCGGAAATTAAAGGTGACAAAAATAATTATGAATTATAGGTTATACTTATTATATACGAATGAATAATGAAGAAAATAAGAAAGAAAAACGAAAGAAGACGAGTTAACAGAAAGACGAGGAAGAAGACGAAAAGCAGGAACTGCGGCAGCCTCAGGAAGAGGCGCAGCAGTTGCTGCGTTTCTTCTCGACGTCTGTCTTCTGTTAATCCGTAAAAATAGGTTTGATAAAAGGTTTTATAAATCGGTTTTAAACATGTTTTCGACGTAAATCTTATAATAATTTGTACAATAATAAAATACAATAATAAAACATGGGATTTACACCCTCAGACTTACATGTTTGATGAAACGAGATTGACTAAGTTAATGATTACTGATTGCTCGACTCGAATGTATGATGAAAGTGCCCTGATAAGAGGAATTAAATTAAATTGATTAAGTTGATTGAGTGGAGTTGGTCAAATTGGTCGGTCATGCAAAACGAGGCTGGTACTCAGAAGGATCCGAACTTACGTGGTCGAAAGTTCAAGCACGTAGACGCCAATAAGCAAAGAGCACGGTCTTAGAATGCAAAGGGAGAAGAGAAGGGCGGACACTCGCGTGAGAAATATGAGGAACGAAGGTCCCTATTTATACTAATCGTGCGGAGGAATTAGGGTTTCGGTAAAACTTTGGAAACAAATCTCGAAAAGATCTTAAAATACGCAGAAAAGAGCTGGGGAAGAGGAGCAGCAACCACTACGGCTCTTGGAAGAGGCGCAGCAGGTGCTGCGTCCTTTCCCCAAGAGTTTCCTCCTGCGGAAGAAAGATTTTCCGCGTTTCTGTTATGGAATTGCGGTAGATCTCAACTTCCTTATTGTTTAAAATTTAATTTCGGGATATATTTAGCCAAAAGATTAAAAGATTAAAATTATGGAATAGAAATATCCGGAATATTCCAGAACATTCCGACTCGGCATTTTAAACGGTTTATTAGAAAATGAAGACAATTTTTGACCCGGACTCCAAATGTACTCTAATTACTGTCAAAACGACCGTAACGGCCCGTAGATGACGACCAAGGGGTAGACACAAGTATTTGAGCTATCACTTGACGATAAACTTACGAATTGTCATAAATCGTTCCGTGTACCAAACATGCGGCCTAATCATCACCGGGTGGCTTGCGGGAGGTGTAGAAATAAGGTATCTACAGCAGCCAATACCCGACGTGAACAGTCATTGTCCCCTTCCCCACAGGACGTTGAGACTCATTTTCTCACCCCTGTTTAGACAATGAATGGCCACGTCCCAACCCACCTTAGACAATGACTTTCAACGTCACCTTCAACCCCGACGTGAATATTCAACGTCACCTTCCAACCCCGACGTGAACATTCAACGTCACCTTCCAACCCCGACGTGAACATTCAACGTCACCTTCCAACCCCGACGTGAACATTCAACATCACCTTTAAATGCCGACGTAAACATTCAACATCACCTTCCAACCCCGACGCGAACAATCTACATCACTCTCCAACCCTGGCATTTCTATTCACCATCCATGACAATGAATTTCAATGTCCCTTATCCATCCATCTAATACGACTACCTACAACAAACCAAATACAACCCGACAACAACAACAACAAGAAATGCAACGACAATAAAAATCAGCGAGTAACGACAACAACAATAATATCGAATTCAACAACAAAATTATCCAATTAAATTTATAAAATCTAATTTTTCCTAAAGTAATTCATAATAAACAAAAGAAATGGATGTGTATTACTTACTTGTGGTGGTGCAGTGGTGGTCAGTGTTGGTGTTGCGGTGCTGTCTGTTAGTAGTGGTGCGTGGTGCTGATGATGCGTGGTGGTTGTCGATAAAAACAGAGAGAGAGAGAGAGAGAGAGAGAGAGAGAGAGAGAGAGAGAGAAAGAGAGAGAGAGAGAGATAGAGCGAGTTGAGTGATTGAAAGAAACGGCAAGAGGGACCAAGATGCATAGGGTGGCGAGTGCGGTGGGCTGGTGTGGTGGTGGTCGGAGGCGGCAGTGCGTGTGGGTGTGATAGTTTTGGTGGTGTCGAGGCGAAGGGGGGATAGGGAAAGAGAGATTAGAGTGAAAGAGAGAGTTCAAGGGTAGGGTCATCTTTTTTTTTTAAAAATGTTGATAATCCATTATAAAACGTCGACGAGTGCGGTGGCGAGTGCGGTGGGCTGGTGTGGTGGTGGTCGGAGGCGGCAGTGCGTGTGGGTGTGATAGTTTTTGGTGGTGTCAAGAGGGACCAAGATGCATAGGGTGGCGAGTGCGGTGGGCTGGTGTGGTGGTGTTCGGAGGCGGCAGTGCGTGTGGGTGTGATAGTTTTGGTGGTGTCGAGGCGAAGGGGGGATAGGGAAAGAGAGATTAGAGTGAAAGAGAGAGTTCAAGGGTAGGGTCATCTTTTTTTTTTAAAAATGTTGATAATCCATTATAAAACGTCGACGACGTTTCGCAACTCGGAAAATAAAATGGTTAAATATTACCCACTTAGGCCCCGTTCTTTCTAGCTTTTTAGAGCTGAACTGAACTTAACTAAACTGAATGGAGCTGAGCTGAACTGAACTCAATGGAACTGAACTAAACTGAATTGAATGGAGCTGAGTTAAGCTGAACTGAACTGAAGTAAGTTGATTGAAGCTGAACTAAACTGAATAATAATAATAATAATAATAATAATAATAATAATAATAATAATAATAATAATAATAATAATAATAATAATAATAATAATAATAATAATAATAATAATAATAATAATAATAATAATAATAATAATAATAATTCGCTTTCAAGCGGGTTATGGTTTCCTTCCTTTCTCTTTCTCTTCACTTGGGGAGCTGGGTTCGGATGCTGTTGCCTTGCTCAAGCGGATCCAGAAATTCTCGGTATCTCAGGATGCGGGGGCTCGGGTGGCGGCTTACATTTTTACTAGACTTAGCTTTGCTATTGCTAAGGGTGTGGGAGCCCAGATTGTCTCTCGGCTCCCCACCAATTTCATGTAAACTTTTATTTTTATTTTAATGAAAGCTGCGCGCATCCTTTATAATAATAATAATAAAAAAATAATAGTAATAATCATAATAAGAGTAAATTGATAACTTATACCTAGTATAACACACTTTTTTAAATCATATACTTAAATAATTTTCTTTCAAAACTTATACCAAAAAAATTCATTTCTTTCATGCTCAATACCAAATCTCACGAATTGACCATTTTACCCTTACTAATTACCCTTTACCACCCTTTGCTCACCCCGTTATCCTATCTCCCCTACAGACACCCCTACATTACCAATCAAATTGGGTGCAATCACCAACCATGGCTTTATTCAGCAGCCCTCAATCAATCCGGACACCGTGCTACAACTCCATCACGCATTACGCATACATTACGGTGGCCTCCTGATACGTGCCTAATGTATAGTCTTTTTAGCCTATTTCAGCACGTATTTCTATGCATATTTATACTATTTTTATGGTATTTTGCCCCGAATTGGCTACTTTGGTTCGTTTTATCTATTTTGTAGAAATGAACGCGAAAGTAGTGGAATCGTACTCTTTTTCGTCCTTTTTGCATGCATTTAGAGGAGATGGGATTTTCCTGAGTGAGATACTGTGTTTGGAAGCATCGTGGCACGCAATACGAGGCACTTAGACGCGGACTTGAGCTGAAATGAAGATATACTTACTCGATCGAGCAGTTTACCACTCGATCGAGTGGTTTTTACTTCCTCTGATGATCGATCGAGTGGTTTTTCACTCGACCCTTAGCTTGCACAAAGACCAAGTCCTCGATCGAGTAACTATTTGGTCGATCGAGCTGTTTTGGCTGAAGAGTTGGTCGATCGAGTGGTTTTAATCCATTCGATCGAGTGGTTTTGATGGGTTTGGGCTTTAATTAGCCCGAGTGATGTTTTATTTCGCTAAAACTTATTTTGTTTGCTATTTAAGCACGCATTACTAGGTTAATTATGTTGGGAAATGTGTCCTCAACAATAGTGCGATCACATGATTTAAATATCATTATTAAATCTCATTTCAAGAATACGGAAGGGATGATACATTACATATATATAGTCAACTGGTCCACACATATCGGTAATGATTGGTCAAGGCTTAGAGTTTGACATTATTCTTGTCGTGCGACGGTGGTGATCGATTGATCCCTTGAGGTCACACCTAAAAGACGATTCCCTTAATTAAAAAGGTTAATTAATTGTATACCGATACAGATTAATTAATTCCTTAAAAATTGAACAAATTCAATTTGTGAGAGAATATTGATATCTTATTGTAATGGGATTAAATAAGATTTATTTTAGTAAATAAAATGCTTTATTACTAAAATTGTTTATTGTTTGAGAAACAATAAAGATAAGAATGAATGGTTGATTATAATTACAAGACATTGTGAATTATAATTATATGACCCATTTTATCACTAGTCAATTTGTTGAAAGTAACTTAATTAATTCATAAAATGATATTTATGTGATAAATATGCATTAAATTAATTAATAACATGTATCATACTACATATGACATATTGTGTGACAAATGACAAATTGACAAAATAAAATGGTAGTCCATTTTAAGTAAATGGACCGAAAATGGAGGGTGTGTTAGTGGGTTTTGGTTGTTTTATTTTATTTGATAAAATAAACATAATGATGCCTACCTACTACTAGTCTTACACCTCTTACACACCTACTATTTTTGAGAAGAGTAAAAGGAAAAGAAATGATGCCCATGTTGGCTATTCCAACCGTGACACTCCCTCTCTTTTGAGGGTTGTTGGTTATTTTATTTTCCTCACACACATTCATATGATGATATAATTCATTCTTACAAAACATGCAAAAAGGTTCATGCTTTTCTCTCTTCTCTCTCTTTAATCTTCATCAAAAAGATGAGATTTTAATCCAAATTTGTTCAAAAGATTACTAAAATTATCAAAGTAATATATGAGTATTAGTAATCAAATTTAAGGTAAACCACAATATAAACATCTAGTACATGTTAGTTTGTGGGATTAAGGGATTGTCTTGGGTGCTACTAATTGGAGAATCTCTACTTTGGGATTTTTGTATGTTCATCCATTATTGGAAAGCTCAAGAACAAGAGAGAAAGGTGATCTCTCTTGTGCCCATAAACCGAAAATCCATTTGTAAGAATAATGCTTCTTCCTTATTTTTGTTTTAAAGTTTGCATGCATAAAATCCAACTTTAATTTTATGACAAATTAAATTAAAACATATATGAATATGTTAGTATAAAGATCTACATTTCCTTCAATCGGTATCAAGAGCCATGGTTGTTTGCATGCAAATCGGTTAAAAGTTTTTCCGAGTTATAAGAATAACATATAAAACTTGTAAAATTTGTGTTATTATGATATATCACGAAATTAATCCATGCATGTTAATATTTCTGGTCCTAAAATGTTTTAGGATATTTTGGTTAATTTTACGGATTTTTATTGTTCATATAATTCAATAATGGCATTTAAATATGATTTTATGAGTAAAAATGTCATTTTTGATCTAAAATTAGCTATACTTCGAATTTTCAGTTGATTTTTGGATATGTTGTCACATATATTATTTTGAGATAACCTGTAAATTTTCATAATTTTTGGACTTGTTATGCTCGAAAAATGGATTTTTCATTATTAAATTCGGATTTAAGTGAAAAATAGGTTAATATGAGTTAAATTTCTAATCTGGTCAAAGAAAATTAATATGTTGTCACATGCAATTTTACAAGATGTGTGTAAAATAATTGGCTATAAAGAAGTCTTTTTGCATGATTTATGGATTTTTGAAGAAAAATAGCATAAATAGTGACATTATTAGTGTAAAATTAATAAAAACATAATCTATGACTTAGGAAAAACGTCTAATGTTGCATTTTATTATCTTTTTCAGATCTAAAATTGAAAAGTTTATGAATATAATTTTTCCATGTTTTTATGATTATTTTATTAAAAATCGATAAACCGCAACATTGTTTTTCCGGAAAAATTTCGAAATTTTTAACCTAAGATTTTGAACATTATGAGTGTCATGGTATTTTTCCAGAATGTTCATAAGTTTAAATTTCAAATTTTGAATTTATTTGAAATTTTGTGATTTATTTGAAGTTTATAGCCCATTTTTGTAATTTTTGGTCCATTTATGAACAATTTTATAAAATATGGGTTAATTATGGTCAAATTATTAGTGAAGACTAAATTTTGAGTCCTAAGAGGTTAGGGTAATTAACTTATGCATAAATATGAATTTATGTAATTTTTGTGATTATAAAATGTTGAAATCACGCAAATCCGTAAAAACCGAGTAATATACGATATTGGCTAATTAAAGGCGATTTAGCATAAAATTGAGCATGTTCATACATATTATAATGCTGCATTTTTCTTTATGATTGTCATAATTTTAATTTATGTAATTTTGAATTATGTAATTTTACTTAGTATGGCCTTAGTTTTAATTGGTATTTCCCGAAATGTATGGGAATATCGATTCGGTTGTAATTTATTGTGATCTCGTATCACCGTTTTGTAATTTAATAGATTTATTTTATTTTAGTTACAAATGTATAATAGGAAATTATGTAATTTATTATGTAATTTTATTTATCTCGGAGTTCCCAAAGACGGATTTCTTCAAGATGTTGATACATAAAGACGGTGTTACCTCGAGATGCGTGCCACAACCGAAGTTCAAGGGACCAATGGAGTTGGTTTCCGAATATGTAATAGTTAAATAGTTTTTCTATTTTAGGAAAGGCCATACTAGGATTTATTTAAATTTATGCTTTGCATTTTATTTATATGTCGCATGCATCGCTAAATCGCCATAACTAAAACATGCATTGTCATTTTATCGAGTTTATCGACCGTGTCAATTAGAATTATCGTAGTTCACCGCTTTAGTTCACTTAAAACGTGATAGATAATAAACTGACATGACCTCTCGCTAAAACAATCAATTGAGACATAGCCTTACCAAATAGTAGAAACCATGAAAACCTATTTCGCGAGGAAGTGCGCTCGGCCCCACCGGGGTACAAACCTTGTTACGTAGGGGAAGTGGGTGATAAATGTCTATCCACCGAATTCATGTTGATAAGGGATGTATCGGCCACACCGTGCCCAAGTTAATGTGGGTTTGGATCATGGACACATTTATTCGAAATTTGGATTGAACTCAACAAAAGTGTTTGATAGGGGATGTATCGGCCCCACCGTGCCCTTGTCGGATGTGTTTTGGGCTAAAGATAAATGTTAATGTAATATTATCGACCAAGAGTTCTAAAAGTAGAATCGATTAAACGTTAATCCACCGAGTTATATTGATAAAGGATGTATCGGCCCCACCGTGCCTAAGTCAATATGAATTTGGGTCTTGGAATCATTTATCATAGTTGGGTAGAGGTCACTATGTAAATGCTTTACTTGTTATTTACAAGTATTATTATAACGATAAATATTAAGTTTTCCACTATTCCGTTATTATTGTTCTATTTCTTTACCACAATTCATATACGATATCATTTCGATTTTTGATTCAAATCTCCTTAAAACATCGTAACTAAAGACAAATATGAATTTGCTTCTAAAACCTCAAATGAACCATTGATAAGGATCTCTTGTAAAGAGTATAGATTAAAGTTATTCATTATCAAACAGGTTTTTGATTCATGACTAACACTTCTACTTACAATGGATTATGTTTCATATACTTAATTGAATTAAGTACCTTGAAGCGATAAATTGTTTTGGTAATTACTTTTGTCAGAATTCGTAATTGACTAAAATAGCGCAACCACTTCAATGAAAGATTTAAGACTAAAACGAACAAATGAAGAGAAATCTTCATGAATTCAATTTTGCTTCTCAAAGCAAAGACTCATTGAAATGAGTGGGAGCATTCTCTTAAACCGTTAAGATGAGGACGAGGTTCAAGAAGTAAAGAGAATAATGGAATTGATACAAGGTAATGTTAAAGGTAGAATTGTTGAGAATGACGATACTAAACCTATCAATCTCGACCGATAAAGTTTCCATTGTCTTAAATGTTGGACACTAGAAAGGAAACTACCCCAAATTATTGAAGAATCAACAATTTAGTTGTGGGACATCTAATGGGACCTTCTTCTTTAAATGTTTATTTGATTAAACATAAATTTTGCTAGTACTACTTCGTCAATATTAGAAACCGGGGGTGGTTTTCATCATTTGTACTTGATACATAGGATGATTAGAATATGACGACTAGCAACAATAATGTCGAGAGATAGAGTCATTGTGTACTAAATATAGTTTTTGGGTTTGGAGTTGTACTTAATTGTGACTATTAAGTACATAAACTCTAAATAAGAATACAAACTTGTTAAGATACAAAAGAGGTTTCACTTTTGTGACCCTATACACCATGATTTGATGTATGGCTAGCCCATCATCAAGGTGATTATATTCTAAACCAAACTAGAATAATATATCATGAAGATGATACAAGACTCAAATTGGTAACCCAAGATTAAACCTTAAAATTTTGAAATGATGGAACGCAAAGAGTTAACGAGTACTCTTGAAACCATTAGATTATTAATGGTATATGCGTATCTTGTATTCAAAGCAAGATGTCTCGTGCCTTTTGGTTAAAAAGGAGATCGAGGTTGTAAATCATTGATCCAAAATAGGTTGATCATTCTCTTTTACCAACGATTTAAGTTGACGCTAGTATGTTCACTTAATAAGGTAAATAGAGAAATCTTTGAAGAAGTTCAAGAGTTCAAGGAATCACGATTTAGTCGTGATGGGATTATCAAAGTGAAGACTTTGATATAAGCCAAAGGAATTGTGATATAGTATCACAAGTTAATCTCTCTTAGCACGCATTATGGAATAATGTGTGATTAGATAAGAAATCAAACGCTATTCGATATGGTTTGGATTTCAATCAAGTTACTTTGAGTTACTTGATCCTTTTGGGGATTTTATCATTTTTGTCTAAATTATTTTTCCACTAAATCGAATCATATGAGATATGAAATGGTAAGGGTACCATGTTTGTAAGTTTTCACAAGAAACAAATACTCATTTTTCCCTTTCAATTATCACGAGTACGACGGGTTTGTGGCTCGTGAAGCTGTCTTTCTAAAATACAAGTTTATTTTTGAAGACAGAGTGGGAGAAATTATTCAAGAGCCACAAATAATGTTATGTAGCAAGAAACTGGTCTTTCTTGGCTACATGAGACGTTTTGTGTAAGACGTTGTTTCTTCAAAACCTAGGAGGTTAAATTCGTCACTTGTTAAAAATGATGAATTCATACTACTTTAAAGAAAGTAAAGAGCTTATAACTTACAAAAGAAATTGTTTGATTCAAGTTGATTACTTCTAGAAAGTAATGAACATATGACTTACATAAGAATGTTTAAGTCACAACTCAATACAAGGCTTAGAGCCATGAAAATCCGAAACAAAAGGGCTTGATTAGTGACAAAGGGTTTTGCACTAATAAAGAGAGATTTCAAAGCAAGATTGGTTGCAAAGGGTTTGGCACCAACTGAAATTCTTAAGTCTATTTGGATCTTCTTAGGGATTATGTTTCATTATTATGAAATACATAGCGAGTAAATCTAAAACTCACTTCTTCAATAGAAGGAATGTATTCAATACATGTCATAAGTTTTATAGATTCTTGCAATCCTAAGATAATGTGAAACTTAAGAGAGAATCTTAAGTAGGACATCAATGAGTTGGAATCAACATTTTGATCATGTGATAAAACATTTCTCGATAAGTCGAGAAGTTGTGTTTATACATGGAGTTTAGTGGGAGTTACGGAATTTTTAATTAGTCCGATATGTGGATGACATATTGATCATTGAGAATGATTTAAGACTTTTGGAGTATTATAATACATCTTGTGTATCCGGATTTATGAAGATAAATCCACATGATAGTAGCGTCAGTAAGAAGTCTTATGTTGATAAGATTCATGACTAGTTCAATTAAATTGAACATATTTGATTGATTTCATTTGCTTCCGCTGCCGAATGAATTAAAAAGAAATGATGTATAACACTTCATATGCTTTGAGTATGATGAATTGTTTTCAAAATCGAATTTAAGTAATCTTTACCAAGTAAGCTATAAAGATTACCCTTAAGTGCTTACAGAAGCATTAAGGAAGTAAAGCAAAGTGTTTATGATGCAATTTTGTGTAAGGGTGTTACACAAGTGACAATTGACAATTGAGATTGCGCATGGTTTCCGACAAAACCATAATCAAAACACATCAGGATGGTTAAGATACCATTGTGGCAATGTTAATTAAGAAGTAGATTTTATAGAATCGTTCTAGGCAATAAAGAACAATGAGAGATATTTATAACGGAAATTGAGTACACTTGCGATCATGAGATGTGCAAGAAGGGTGAGTCCCGCACACTGTGAAAACAGTGGGAGCTGTTCTTAGGCTAGAGGGCCTATGTCTTGATTGGATCTCGACACGTACTCAGAAAGTTTTGTAATGCAAATGTATACGTTACAAAGGAAAACGAGTATGTAGTAAGGTTGAGTAAGGTACAAGAAGTTGATAAAACCTACTAACCAAAGCCTTCTCATAGGCTTAACATGATGAGTCATGTCATTTCAATTAAATTGAGATGAATAACTACATAAAAGATCAAATTAGATTATAGAATATGAAGTAGTAATCAAGCATTGACTATTCATATGTGATAATCGCATTTGTCGTTTGAGTTTTACTCTAAAACTTTTCTTTTATACTTTGTTACATCCAAACGGGTTGTAGAGACAACATTGAACCCCGTTAAAGTGAACACGGATTAGCATTGTATTCGCCCATAGTCACTTGTATGAGGTGACGTCTCGAAGTGACTAGAGTGTGATGCGATTGATGGCAAGTTCAAGTACCATAGAGTCATGTGAGATGACTAGTCGATCACATAGGCAGACTGTTAGGAACACTTTGTCGGGCAGTGACCGCTTATAGAGTTCTGGCAAATTTATAAAGCCTGGTCGTGGCGAGAGCTACTATAGTATTCTAATGAGTCGATTCTTTTGACTAAAGACTGATCACCTAAGATGGCACGATTTCGATTAACTTTGATTTGTGTTACTACGACCTTCGTAAATGGGGTCAAATGGGCATATTTTGGGTTATGATGGCTGTGGCTAGTCGAAGGGAATAAGTGCAACAGGAATTGTCCACCCCCTTGTCAGGGTTAAAACAATATCTCAGGGCCACTCGAGGGGTAATGAACTGGAAATGCGTGGCCACGCTCGGAAGGTATCCATGGTGGATAAATTCCGGTCAATCAGTTATTCTCCAGATCGAGGAAACCACTCTCGATATGATCACTTGCAAGTACGACCCGAAAGACACCTTGCATTGAGTGGGAGATAGTAATAGGACAAGAGAATTGGTGACGCACACTTGTCGAGGACAAGTGGGAGATTGTTGGGAAATGTGTCCTCAACAATAGTGCGATCACATGATTTAAATATCATTATTAAATCTCATTTCAAGAATACGGAAGGGATGATACATTACATATATATAGTCAACTGGTCCACACATATCGGTAATGATTGGCTGGCTAGAGTTTGACATTACTGTCGTGCGACGGTGGTGATCAGTTGATCCCTTGAGGTCACACCTAAAGGACGATTCCCTTAATTAAAAAGGTTAATTAATTGTATACCGATACAGATTAATTAATTCCTTAAAAATTGAACAAATTCAATTTGTGAGAGAATATTGATATCTTATTGTAATGGGATTAAATAAGATTTATTTTAGTAAATAAAATGCTTTATTACTAAAATTGTTTATTGTTTGAGAAACAATAAAGATAAGAATGAATGGTTGATTATAATTACAAGACATTGTGAATTATAATTATATGACCCATTTTATCACTAGTCAATTTGTTGAAAGTAACTTAATTAATTCATAAAATGATATTTATGTGATAAATATGCATTAAATTAATTAATAACATGTATCATACTACATATGACATATTGTGTGACAAATGACAAATTGACAAAATAAAATGGTAGTCCATTTTAAGTAAATGGACCGAAAATGGAGGGTGTGTTAGTGGGTTTTGGTTGTTTTATTTTATTTGATAAAATAAACATAATGATGCCTACCTACTACTAGTCTTACACCTCTTACACACCTACTATTTTTGAGAAGAGTAAAAGGAAAAGAAATGATGCCCATGTTGGCCATTCCAACCGTGACACTCCCTCTATTTTGAGGGTTGTTGGTTATTTTATTTTCCTCACACACATTCATATGATGATATAATTCATTCTTACAAAACATGCAAAAAGGTTCATGCTTTTCTCTCTTCTCTCTCTTTAATCTTCATCAAAAAGATGAGATTTTAATCCAAATTTGTTCAAAAGATTACTAAAATTATCAAAGTAATATATGAGTATTAGTAATCAAATTTAAGGTAAACCACAATATAAACATCTAGTACATGTTAGTTTGTGGGATTAAGGGATTGTCTTGGGTGCTACTAATTGGAGAATCTCTACTTTGGGATTTTTGTATGTTCATCCATTATTGGAAAGCTCAAGAACAAGAGAGAAAGGTGATCTCTCTTGTGCCCATAAACCGAAAATCCATTTGTAAGAATAATGCTTCTTCCTTATTTTTGTTTTAAAGTTTGCATGCATAAAATCCAACTTTAATTTTATGACAAATTAAATTAAAACATATATGAATATGTTAGTATAAAGATCTACATTTCCTTCAAATTAGGATCATCTTTCATATTATCAAACACTCTACTGTAAACCTTGCGACGTTGCTTTTCCTCTTCACTGTTACTTTATTTCGGGATTATTTTCACTCGGATTTTGTGTTCTTTACGCCGGATTCGCTTGGATTGTAATTCCTTTCTCCTTCTTAATAATAATTAATCATTTGGTTGCTTTAATTTCTCGTTTGTGTTATTATTTCTTTTGCCCTAATTTTCTTTATTGCAATTTATTGTTTATTTATAATGTTTTCTGCTGGGAATTTAATTGCTGTTAGTTTAATCACCGATATGAGTAGCTAAACCCCCTTCATGTTGGGATTAGGGGATCTGCGGTAGAAATGCGACGATGTAGTGAATGAATTAGACGAATTGATTATGAGACTCTGTCACTATAGCAATTTAATTGTACTTATTCGACTTAGTTGAGTGCACGCTTCTATGTCACCCTTTAATCTGGCTAAAATTAATCCTGGATCGAAAGATTGGACTAAATAGGCCTGCTATAAACAGTAGACTACCCTAATGAGGATGAAAGTTAAGTTAGTGGTATTTTAGGATAGAAAGTGGACCGAAAGGACCTTTCAACATCCGTCTCACATTAGTTCATCTGAGTCATTTACAGCTGAGTCGCAGGACTACCGTAGTGAACCGAATTCCCGACATGTCCATCTTCTCTTGATAGTTCAATCATATTTTATTGCCTTTACTGCTCTTTACTTTATTTCTCTTCCTTTCAAACTTCGTAGTTTAGAACCAAATTCAAACAACCCTCCCAATTGTTACCGTAGGATTAGAATTAGACAACAGATAATAGCATTACCTCCCTGTGGATTCGATACTCGACTGCCTCTACTACATTTTAGTTGAGACCATTAGGTTTTATCTTTGATAGGGTTGCGATAGCCGTGTCAAATTTTGGCGCCGTTGCCGGGGAGACAATTGTTCAATTTATTAGTTGTTTTATTTTTAGTCCTTTTCAGTTTAAGGAACACCCGTTCCTTAAACTATTCTTATATCCTGTTTGTAGTTTCCTCTTATGCGCAGGTCACAGGGCGGTGAATTATTGCCTTATAATCCTGAACTTGAGAAATCCTTGCGCGAGTTGAGGCGATCACAGAGTGTATTGCCGACAGAGGAAGAGCTGAGTACTCTGTCAAGCTTTTACGAGAACGAGCTGTTCGAGGAAGATCCACCTTCATCTCCAATTTCCAATTCATCAGCTGAAATAGTCACTTCTCCGGACTTTCTAGAAATGGCCGAAGAAGCAACTATTTCCAGTCACTCTGAGCCGACAGCCGCAAATCTCTATAAGGGGTTTGTATTACCAGGGGAGGTGAGAAAATTCGAGCCGAAGCCAGCTTATATCAATCTGGTTGAGAAAAACCAATTTGGGGGAGCTGCAAATGAAGATGCAGCTAAGCACATGGAGACTTTTATCGATTATTGCTGCTCCATACCTCCACCTGCTGGCGTGACCCAGGATCAGATAAAAGAAACCATGTTTATCTTCTCACTCCGCGATGCTGCAAGGGAGTGGTATAGGGATTTGGACCGGGCTGCTCACGGTATATAACTGACTGGAATTCGCTGGCTTTAGCATTTTATAAGAAGTACTTTTCTGCATCGAAGACTATTGCCATTAGAGCTCAGATCACGAGCTTTAAACAAGGGCCTGACGAGAACATTCACAAGGCATGGGTCCGCTTCAAGAAGTTGGTGTGAACCATTCCGCACCATGGGTTCGAAAAGTGAAGTCTATGCAATCAGTTCTATAACGGGTTGTATGACGATCAGAGAGCTATTTTGGATGCTGCAGCCATGGGCCGATTTTCTGAGAATATGGGAGAGACTAAAGGGTGGAAGATCATCGATGATTTGGCCACCCATAAGGTGAATATGGGAACTCCGAGAGGCAATCAAAGAAGAGTGCTTGAATCTTCTTCTCAGAGCGCACTTGAAGCTCTCACTACAAGGTTTGACAAGTATGAGTTAGGAGGAGTTTCCAAGGGAGGGATGTACCAAGTTAATGCTGTGACAGACGGTCCTTTCGTCTGTAGAAGATGTGGAGGAGAGGGACATGTTTCTGATCATTATCCCAACTCTTTCGAGTCATGCGCTGCCTTTCAACATTACAGGCAGACGAATACTTACTACGAGCCGAACGTCCATCCCAATTTGAGGTGGAGTAGTCAGAATGTGCTCAATCCCACTGTTCCTCCGAACCAGCAGCAGCCGTATATTCCTCCACACAAGAATCAACAAGGCTTTCAGCCTCCTTCTTTCAATCCTCCTAACCATGGTGCATCATCTTCCGGTGGGGTGAATGAAATAGGAGAGATAAAGTCTATGTTTCAATCCATTTCAAAGCATTTGTAGCTGAATGATCAACAAAATCAACAGAAGGATGCGTCATTGAAGGCACTTGAGACTCAAGTTGCCCAACTTGCTGCAAATCAATCCTCGAGAAAGCAGGATCATTTACCGACTCAAAATGAGAAGAATCCACATGAGACGGTAAATCTGATAGAATTGAGAAGCGGTCTTTCTTATGAGGGACCAGAGGTGCAAAAATCAGACCCTAGGGAAGCTAATACTGATGGTGAACAAACGATTATCTTGTCGAGAAAAAGGGCTCACGACAAAGCAGTTGCTCGATCGACTGAAATCTGGTGTTCGATCGAGTAGAATTGAAGATGAAAGTCCTCGATCGAGTGGTTTTTCCACTCGATCGAGTGAACAGGAAAAACAGGTTGGTCGATCGAGTAGTTTATCTACTCGATCGAGTGAAGCAGAAAGTGGAGTTGGTTGATCGAGTGGAAATTGTACTCGATCGACTGACATTGATGAAGGAACTGCTCGATCGAGTGAGCAAATTGGTCGATCGAGTAGTATTGATGACGGGAAGCTTATTCGAGATCCTGCTAGTGCTCGTTTAAGCGAGAAATCACCGGAAAGACCTCATTCGAGAGGTAAGAAGCGTCCAAAGGATACAGAACTTGCACCGGAAGATACATTGGAAGCGAGAAACAAGGGACTCGAGATACCTATCACAGTTCCCTTCCCGAGGCGGCTACAAAATACTAAAGCTAATCAACAATTCGGCAAATTTGTCGAACTTCTGAAAAGCTTGGAAGTCACTGTGCCTTTCACTGAGTTGCTGACAAAGGTACCCTCTTATTTAAAATTTATGAAAGAAATTTTGAGTCGTAAGAGGAATATTAATGACAGTAAGACCGTAGCTTTGACTGAGGTAGGGCCAGCCCTATTTCAAAATAAGTTACCCCCTAAGCAATCAGACCTGGGTAGTTTTTCAATTCCGTGTCATATCGGTATGCATTTGATTGATAACGTGCTATGCGATTTAGGCGCTAGCGTAAGTGTCTTACTTTTATCTCTGGCCAAGAGATTTGGTTTGACAAAGCTGAGTTGTACCAACATGACTGTTCAGATGGCCGACCGTAGTTTATCACGGCCACTAGGTGTAGTAGAAGACGTACCTGTTCAGATTGGGAAGTTCTTTATTCCCGTTGATTTTGTTGTCTTAGACATCCCCTAAGATGCACACACCCCTATTATTTTAGGGAGACCATTTTTGTCCACTTTGCCCGTGCGATTATAGACGTCGGGGAAGACTTTGACCTTTCAGGTAGGGGACGAGGAGCTGATTTTTCATCAGTCTAAGTTCCGGAGAGCTCCTATGCAAGCCCAGCCTTGCAATGCTCTCTCTTCTATTGATCCTAGTATTGAAACTCCAAATGAGAATTTGGAGAACTGTGTCGCTATTGTTAACCCTCTGCCTCAGACTGAGAGCAAAAAGGAGGAAAGTTCGTCTGTTTTCCTTGCTGCAGGTACAAATGAAAGCAATAAAGGAGTTGTCAAAGGACATGGTGCAATCATTATCAATCAAACTGGAAATGTTGACGCTAAAGCTGGTGATAAAGGAGCAAGGACGAGGAAAGTTCGCACTTACGTGGATGTGAACTACTCCCTTCCTACCATTTCAAGTGATTACTCATGCTCATGGAAGTTGAAGAGGACAGTCAATGTTGCTGAGGTGACGTCCTCCAGTCAGAAGCCCACCGAGGGGCTACTGAAATTTGATGGGAATTAAACGGGGAAATGCCCCGTGTAACACTTTGTAATAGATAATTTTTGAATTTCTTTTGAATTTGCTTTATTGCGTTTTAATTAGGACAATTAGTTTTAGACAGTTTTTAGCATAGACGTAAGACTATAGACTGTTCTTGTGCGTATTTGGTATTGGGAAATTTTTGCGTGTGTTTTTATGCAGGTTTGGGGAAGTTTCACGCATTCCAAGGAAGAAAAGACGAAAACTATAGAGCTTACGCGAGAAAAGCCCTCGATCGAGTACTTTTTGTACTCGATCGAGTGGAAAATTGGTCGACCGAGTGCTTTTCCAGTCGATCGAGCACAACACTAAAGGGGATTGGTCGATCGAGTAAAAATTTTACTCGACCAAGCTGCTGGACCATCAAAGTGCTCGATCGAATGGTTTAAAACCACTCGATCGAGTGAAATGAACAGAACACGGGAGTTTTTCTACCTTAAACTCTTATTTTTGTTTTCTAATTCATTTCATCCCCTAATTCCGTCTAACCCTTCCCCTAATTGCGATTTTAACTCCCCCAAATCCCCATTTTCTTGCCCAAATCACCAAATCCGCTTCCTACATTTCATTGTTGGCATCTTAATCTTCAAAAGCCCCTTAAATTCACCCCTGTTTGTATTCGTTTGCACGATTTTAAAAGGGTTTTCGGGTTTGCGGGTTTTTCGACTGAAAATCCGCCTTTGTTGCTTGTTTATTTGAGGATTATTTGCATTTGTAGGTTCATCATCATCAAGATGGAGTCCAGTACTTTGCCTTCTACCAGTACCACCTCCAGTCCGTCCTTGAGTGAGTCAGTGGCCCCTGCTGTTGCCACTACCACCGCCTTAGCCACCACTGCAGCCCCTGTGTTCCTTGTTTCAGCTGCAGGGACGGTCTTTGCTCCAGCTAGCTTAGCTGGAAGCCCAGTTCAGGCTGCCACTTCCACTACGGTCACCACCACAGCTAGCACTGCTGCTAGTCCCTCTTCAGTGGTGACCACAACAGCCACTACGTGTACACTAGACACCACTTCCACACCTGTGGCGGACTCACCAGCAGTCGCAGCTGCCTTCAGAGCTGCTTTGGTTCCTTACACAGTCCGAGAGCGGGCTACTGCCTTGCGTTCCAGAGACCGAGGCCGGGGTCGTAGACAGTCTCGAGCTACGCCAGCTCCTGTTGCCTCTACTCCCGCTCCTAGCACTTCCACAATCGCTTCGCTTCTACTTTGCCCGCTCCGTCTACTTTTGAGACGATTCGGTCAGGGGACACTTCCCTCGACTCCCACCCAGAATACCCACAGGTATTATTCGTCAACGCTGTCCATCGTACGAAATTCTTTAGCTTGGTCAAGTGTGTACATGTGCCTTCCCGATTTTCGGATAAATCGGCATTAGAGAAACTCGGTATCTACGAGTCAGTCTGTACTTTACTACGGGGCACGGGGATGCCTGGCCTCATTACCATGAGGGGGGCCGTACCTTCTAAGAGCTGAGCCTTGAGTTTCTCAGCTCTCTTACCTTTTCCTCAGGGGCATACGATACTGACCCTGACTGTTTGTCAGTCTCCTTCCGGTTGTTTAACCGGACTTTTCCGATGCCTCTAGCGGAGTTTGGTAGGTTACTTGACCTTACCTCCTCGGGTGTGACGTCAGACTCGAGGAAGGTTTACCATCAGGTTTGGCGGTGCCTGGCCCAGACCCGTTTCCAGGAGCGAAAGCTCCACCAGGTCCACCATCCCCCCGTCCGTTGTTTTCTTAGACTGACGGGGAGCTATATTTTCGGCCGAAAGGAGCCGAACAACACTACCAACACCGAGCTCTCTATCCTGGGCGGTTATCTGAACGTTGACTGTGAAGGTCCTTTTACCTTCAACATTGCCTACCTCACCGCCCAGTACCTCCACGACCAGGGGAAGAAGGAGGCGGGAACCATTGCCTGCGGTGGTATAGCCACCATTCTTGCCCACCGCCTTTTCCCCACTTGGCCTCGTGACCTGCAGTACCTCGAGGGAGAGAGGTCACTGAGTCTGGCTGCCATGCTCGCTCAGCATTGGCTTACCCCAGACTACCAGACTTGGAAGATTGACGGCTCCTTGTCTGTTGACTTACCTTGCGACAGTCTCCCCCGTCTTGAGCCCTTACCTACTGTGGTAAAGGGCCACCGTCTGCCTTCTTTGCCTCTACTTCACCTTCCACTTCGACCATCTCCTGATGCACCCGCCGCCAAGAAGCGGCGAGTTGAGACTGAAGAGGGGTCCACACCTTCAGGGAGTACCCAGCCTTCCACGGCTACTCCCGATCCGACCCCTGCTCCCACTACTACTACCGCTCCTACTCCTACTCCACCTCCCACTGACCAGACCCAGACTGAGCCGGTCTTCCCGGCTACTTTTAGACCACCTCCTCCCTTTGTAGCGCCCGCGATCCCGGGACTAAGGGGCGCGATTTACGGTTTGTCGATCGAGCTTGCAGAGCGTCAGGCTCGTATGGAGAGGGACATGGCTCTTGCCTTACACCCTCTCGTACGAGTACCACTTGCGGCGACACACCCGATCCGGAGGGTTGGCCACACCCTTCCTTCTTCCAAGACCACCGAGGGGTACCCGGTTTCTGACGAGGAGGACGAGGACCCAGAGGTGGCAGTGGAGAGAGCTCGGGAGGAGGAGCGGAAGAGGAGAGAGGAGGAGAAAGACCCGGAGTACAAGGTGGATGGAGACGACGACGACAACGACGACGAGTAGCTACTGGTCTACTCACTTCCCCAGTTTTCTGGCTGGTTTGGGGAAGTTCGTATTTTGTATGTATCTCTTACTCTTTTATTTTGTCTCCTTTATTTTATTATTTTTATTTTGTTGGTTGTATATTCCCGTTCTCCTGTATATATCTGCTGGTGTATGCTGGAGGACAACGAGGGCGTTGTCCGTTTTGGTTTGGGGAGGGTATATTGTATCCTTTTGAGTCTGCATCTGCATTTGTTTTGCATCCACGTTTATTTTTCAGTCTTGCATTGTTTTATTTCATTGAAAAATCCAAAAAAATTGAAAAATTTCAAAAATTCAAAAAATATTCACGTTTATTTCTGCATATAGGTTGAGTCGGAACGGTAGATTCCCATGATGACAATGCACTATAACTTATCTTTTTGCTTAAGCCTTGCACTTTTATTGATAGTTACTAGCTTTGTCATACACATAGTCTACGAATTTCTGTTCAAATATAGCTGACTGTTTAGACTTGACCGATAAATTGGCAAACTACTTAAAAATTCTGAGTTTTAGAGCCGTAACTGGTGACATTCATGACCAGTTCATTAGGAATTGAGAGTAGTACTCCTTGCATAGCATGTTCATCATTTTTGCACATTCATGACATTCAATTTCTTGTTAAATGCACATATTCGGGTTTGTGGTTGGTGTCACATGCAGGGAGGTGTTTTTAAATTCCCCTTTCCTTATACTTTTCACCCATTTAGCTCCAAATTAGCCAAAACTTGCCTTTTTGACCCATTAGCTACATTCCAAATTAAGCCTGCCTAGTCAAGCTAGTTTAGTATGTTCTTTTGTGGTATGAGTTTTCGTCTGCAGTTTGGCCGTATCCCTTTTGTAAGGAGTTGTTGGAAAGTTGAGGAGAAGGAGAAAGAAAGAAAAAAAAAGTATTGAAAAAAAAAGAGAGAAGACGTGAAAGAAAAGAAAAAAAATGAAAAAAAAAAATGAAAAAGAAAAGAAGGCTGGAACGTGTAAAAAAAAAAAGAAAGAAAAGAAAAAGAGAATGTGAAAATGGAGGAAACAGACGTGCTCCTCTTGTCTGAGTTGAGAAGATGTTCAAAGATGTACAATCGAAAAGTTGTTGTTTTGTTTCAGTTAGTTATTTCAGACGGTGTTTAAAAAAGGGAAGTTTGTGACCGTCTGACCCCTCCGTTCTATCCCATATTTTTTTGAGGAGATTGTGTTTTGAGTCTAGTGAGTTTTGTGCCGAATGAAGGGTACCTGTACTTAGTCTTTTAGTCAGTTGAGATTCGGATGGTTTCATTATGGTCCTGTTAGGAACTAGCTTGACGCTTTTACCTCCACATTTCCATTAACATGTTTTTGCCTTTTCCCACCTGAACCTCACTATTCCCATATTTTTTGCAAACCCTCGGCTGTGACAGACATTATTGGTTGGAGTGTGTGCATTAGTACTTGAATTGTCTTTCATTTTTGTTGCATGCATGCCATGTAGGTCGCAGTTAGGTGAGTGACTGTCTTTCCTTCTCTCTTTTACATATAACATTCACCCTTTGCTTCATGAGAGAAGAGTGACCACGAGAGAGTCCGATTTTGTTGGTCTTGCAAGGTTGAAAGGTTGGCTATATTTACTCGAACGACTTATAATTCGTTTGCGTATTGATTTGCTTAGCTTTAATCGTTAATTTTTGTTGCATTAAATTGGTTCAAGTAGACAAGTTAAGCTAGCTCTGAGTTATTTTTCCGTTCCATTAGTTTGTGTATAGTTTTGAGTTTACTCGAGGGCGAGTAAAGGTTTGGTTTGGGAGATTTGATACGTGCCTAATGTATAGTCTTTTTAGCCTATTTCAAAGACGTATTTCTATGCATATTTATACTATTTTTATGGTATTTTGCCCCGAATTGGCTACTTTGGTTCGTTTTATCTATTTTGTAGAAATGAACGCGGAAGTAGTGGAATCGTACTCTTTTTCGTCCTTTTTGCATGCATTTAGAGGAGACGGGATTTTCCTGAGTGAGATATCAGTGTTTGGAAGCGTCGTGGCATGCAATACGAGGCACTTAGACGCGGACTTGAGCTGAAATGAAGATATACTTACTCGATCGAGCAGTTTACCACTCGATCGAGTGGTTTTTACTTCCTCTGATGATCGATCGAGTGGTTTTTCACTCGACCCTTAGCTTGCACAAAGACCAAGTCCTCGATCGAGTAACTATTTGGTCGATCGAGCTGTTTTGGCTGAAGAGTTGGTCGATCGAGTGGTTTTAATCCATTCGATCGAGTGGTTTTGATGGGTTTGGGCTTTAGTTAGCCCGTGTGATGTTTTATTTCGCTAAAACTTATTTTGTTTGCTATTTAAGCACGCATTACTAGGTTAATTAGGATCATCTTTCATATTATCAAACACTCTACTGTAAACCTTGCGACGTTGCTTTTCCTCTTCACTGTTACTTTATTTCGGGATTATTTTCACTCGGATTTTGTGTTCTTTACGCCGGATTCGCTTGGATTGTAATTCCTTTCTCCTTCTTAATAATAATTAATCATTTGGTTGCTTTAATTCCTTGTTTGTGTTATTATTTCTTTTGCCCTAATTTTCTTTATAGCAATTTATTGTTTATTTATAATGTTTTCTGTTGGGAATTTAATTGCTGTTAGTTTAATCACCGATATGAGTAGCTAAACCCCCTTCATGTTGGGATTAGGGGATCTGCGGTAGAAATGCGACGATGTAGTGAATGAATTAGACGAATTGATTACGAGACTCTGTCACTATAGCAATTTAATTGTATTTATTCGACTTAGTTGAGTGCACGCTTCTATGTCACCCTTTAATCTGGCTAAAATTAATCCTGGATCGAAAGATTGGACTAAATAGGCCTGCTATAAACAGTAGACTACCCTAATGAGGATGAAAGTTAAGTTAGTGGTATTTTAGGATAGAAAGTGGACCGAAAGGACCTTTCAACATCCGTCTCACATTAGTTCGTCTGAGTCATTTACAGCTGAGTCGCAGGACTACCGTAGTGAACCGAATTCCCGACATGTCCATCTTCTCTTGATAGTTCAATCATATTTTATTGCCTTTCTTGCTCTTTTACTTTATTTCTCTTCCTTTCAAACTTCGTAGTTTAGAACCAAATTCAAACAACCCTCCCAATTGTTACCGTAGGATTAGAATTAGAAACAGATAATAGCATTACCTCCTGTGGATTCGATACTCATTTGCCTCTACTACATTTTAGTTGAGACCATTAGGTTTTATCTTTGATAGGGTTGCGATAGCAATTGTTCAATTTATTAGTTGTTTTATTTTTAGTCTTTAAGGAACACCGTTCCTTAAACTATTCTTATATCCTGTTTGTAGTTTCCTCTTATGCGCAGGTCACGGGGCGGTGAATTATTGCCTTATAATCCTGAACTTTTAGTTGAGGCGATCACAGAGTGTATTGCCGACAGAGGAAGAGTTGAGACCATTAGGTTTTATCTTTGATAGGGTTGCGATAGCCGTGTCACCTCCTCTTATCCTCTTCACTCGGTAAACAAGAAGTAGCAACAGCGATGACGCGATTCCGAACCCATCGACAAAAATCACCTGACTCTCCACTTCCATGCTCCCACTCCGTGCACCACGTCACAACCTACCAGCCACCAATCGATCACCGGGTGGTACGAATTCGCCTTGATTTAATCAATCCATACATGCTATCTCGACTCCTCGGTGTACTGCACCACCGCTTTTCGTGGTGATTTCTTTAATTAGTTGTATGTAGTGATGGGGTGTATGTGGTGGATATAGGGGGTGGTCGGAGCAGTGCCGTTTCTGAGCTGCTTGTAATCTGGTTGAATTTGAGTGAGTTGGTGTCGGGTTTGCTGCTCAGCTAAAGCCATGGTGGCTCAATAGCTGCCGGTGGTCTGGTCGAATTATGTGGTATTGGTGAGGGTGGGTGGTGGTGCTAAGAGTTTTGGGTTGATGGGTTTTTTATTGGGTGAAGGACGAGGCGTGTATGGGTATAGACAACGGCTGTGAAGGTGATATGACAGTGGTGAGGTGTAGTTGGGGTATGTGAGTTGGGTTTGTGGGGTAGATGGGTGAAGTGGGTTAGGGTCTTAGGGAATGTTGTGGGTGTTTAATGGAGTGGTTTTATGAAGGTTTATCGGCAAGAGGCATTTGCGAGAATAAGCAGGACAGGGCCTAGACACCGTGAAAAACAGAACACTCAGTCGATAGCTAAGCAAACTACGATAGGTCCTTCCATTCATAGTGTAACACCCGATTTTTAACAAAATAGTTTTAAAATATTTTATCGCTTTATTTAAATTATTATATTTTTGAAATCTAGTTTTCATAAAAATTATAGTTTTAGTCGTATAATAATAATAATGATAATAATTTTCGACTCAAGTTATAGGAGACTTGAGGCGTGTTATGTACCAAAAATCGACTCAATTTAAGTGTTTTTGTCCTAATATGACTAATATGCTTTCCTCTTATCCTTATCACTTCACTAATCATTGGACACAAACCCTATCACCTTCATTTTTGTTCAAATTTCAGCAAAAACAACAATGTCACAACTCCATTGATACACTTTCCTCCATAAACACCAAAATCTTCATAACTTGCTCATTTCTCAACCAAATCGAGTCATTTTCGCGCCAAATTCTTCCTTATTCCGTCCTCCATATTCCAACGTAAGAAAAACACCATATTTATTCATGTTAACCTGCTGGCCATCCCATTTTCAATTCGAAAATGGTTACTAACTTGTGTTTTCGGTGTCTAAATACAAACTTGGACAACCCAGAAGAAGATAGCTATGTTGTGGATGACTCTATTGAAGATTGAAGAGCTAATAAGGTAACAGTGATAAGTTGCTCGACATTATGTCAATTTTGTGTATTCTTATGTGATAGTTTACTCTTGTGTTGAACAAAGTTTGCATCTTTACATGTTTTATGCCATTGTTGAATGTGACGGATTTATACAAGTTTTACATGCTTACTTTAGGAAATTTCTTGTCTAATAGTTACATGGGTATGTATGAGTTTGAATCTTGTTGTTAATATGGTGAAATTCCGTCTTTTCCTTGCTTAGAAACCGTCTTAAACCCGTCTCAAATGAGCTGCTTTTAGCTCATTTTTTTTGGGTGTTGAATAGGCTGTTTTTGGCTCAGTTTTTGGGTGTTAAATGGATTGTTGTTGGCTCGGTTTTTGGGTGTTGAAAGGGCTATTTTTGGCACAGTTTTTGGGTGGTCAAATGGGTTGTCATGGCACGGTTTTGGGGCGGGAGAAGGGATGTTTTGGCACGGTAAAAGGGTGGTTGAAGGGCTGTTTTGGGTAGTCATATGGAAGCCGAGATGGATAGTGTTGGTTATTGGTATATGTGAATTTATCATTGCTATTTTCCGTCTCAAGTATTCATGTGAAAACCTCTTGATAATTTCGTGTTCTTGTGCAATTGGAAGAATTGTTGTCGTAATTGTGAAACCATCTTTATCTTGGGCTTGGCACGACCTGAGCAGTGGCTTGGCATGGCCTGGGCAGTGGCCTCGGCATGGCCTGAGCAGTGGCTCGGCATGGCTTTGGCAGTGGCCTGGACATCAGCTTGGGCTGTGGTCTGGACTCTGGGCAGCTGAGCATCAGCTTAGGCCATGGCCTGGGCAGCTGGGCAGTAGCCTCGGCTGTGACCTGGGAAGCTAGGCAATGGCCTAGGCCGTGGCTGAGTAGTGTGACCATGGCTGGCCGGGTGTGGCCTTGGTCACGGGTAGGTGTCTTATGGAGTCTTAGCCGTGTATGCTTCTGTCCGTGTTTGATTTATTTGAATTCCGTCTTGTGTTTTATATAACGTAATTTATTATTTATCGTTCATTTATATATTTCTCACATGAATCGTAAATGTGGAATTTATTATTTAATTACGTCATAATTATATGAAATGTCATATTTTAATTATTAAACGAGTTTTAATTCATTCATTCTCATTTATTTATCGTATTTTAAATATGAGTGATTTATTCTACATGCTTAATTGAAATGAGTCGTATCCATGTGAATTTGCCATTTTGCTCCACTTTTTGCTTGACTTATGTTAGGCCTGGAAATTCGCAGACATCCCTGAATCAATGTATCACCTTAACCTGACTATCAGGCCGCCAGGGTATCAGGCTATCAGGACACATGAAGACAGGCGCCAGACCATAGAGAGGACAACGGTCAAAGTATCAGGATGATATCAGACCAGGAGCTTATATTACAAGAGGAATAAGCGCACATCATTAAGTAAGAAGATCTCGCAATTAATGCAGCAATTAAGGACATAATATTGAGAATTATTGTGGGTAATTAAGGAGAATATTCCGCATTAATGCCAGGAGCAAGCAACCATTCAGCTAGTGCCTATATAAAGAGCATTTGGAAATAATTTGAGGAGATATACAAGACGAGAAATAGCAGACAATATTCATATGCAAATCTTACATACTTACGTCCCATTGTGCTAAACATATAATACAATAGTGAAATCCTCTCCTGACTTGGTGCCCGTGGTTTTTTCACATTTAAGGGTTTTCCACGTACAAAATTCTTTGTCTTGTTATTGTTATTTTTATCATCTTTATATCTTTATATCTTTATATTCTGCCTTGATAATCTGACTAATAAACCATATAGAGCTAGTTAACCCTACCTAAATCAACCCTGACCTGATCCTGCCTTGCGTAAAATCCACACAAAACAATTGGAGCCCACCGTGGGGGCATCTAGCTCTTTAAATCCATTTTTCTCATCTTACAAAAATTCAAAAATCCTACAAAAATGGCCCAGCCTACCGTTGAAGAACAATTGAATGCAGCCGTTTTTCAACAAATCGGTGAGTTGGAAAGCTTGAAAGAAAAAGTGGCCCAAACTAAGGCAGAGATCCTGCAATTAAGAGAATCTTAATCAGCTCTGAAGCAAAAATTAGAAAAAACCCAAGGAGCAGGCTCTAGATTCCACCCAGGAACCTTATTTGCATCAATCATCAAAAACATCGATTTCTCCAGTTTTAGGAGCCCAAGTGGTTCTAAATTTATCAATGTTGATGGTGATGATGAGCCAAAGAATGACAATGAGAAACCTGATGAGTCCACAACAGCCATCATGATGGCAGTAATTCAGGAGATCAAGAAACTCAATGAAAAATTTGACAAGATACCCGGAGTACCTGCCAGCATGGAAGAAGCTGCCCCTGACAGCTATGCTGATTCACCTTTCATAGACGAAATAGCAAAAATAGATTTACCCAAGAAGTTTGTGGTCCCATCTATGAAAATCTATGATGGAACCACAGATCCACAAAATCATGTAGCCCTCTACAAGCAAAAAATGCTGGCTGCATCTATTCCCAGCGAATTCAGACAAGTTTGCATGTGTAAGGGATTTGGAACGACCCTGACCGGCCCTCCTCTACAATGGTACATCAACCTGCCAACTGGGAGCATTCATTCCTTCGCCAACCTGATCAACAACTTCAACCAGCAGTTTGCGAGTAGCAGGGAGTTGGAGAAACGATCCAGTGACCTTTACCGGATTACACAGAAGCCTGATGAAACTCTCAGGACATTCCTTGCGAGATTCAACAAAGAGAAAGTATCTATTCCCAGGTGTGACGTTGGAACAGCAGTGGAGGCATTCAGACAGGGGTTGCTACCACACAGTGACTTATACCATGAGCTCACTAAGTATCCCTGCCATACCTTCGAAGATGTCCATGCCAAGACTCTTGCTTTTATCAGGCTAGAAGAGGACAAGAGCTACAAACTTGGATCACCCAGTGGACCAAAGGATTATGAAAAAAGCAACAGGAAGAGCAACAAAGGAAAGAACTACAAACCTACACCATATTCCAGGCCAGACCATTCAGAAGTTAACCTGGCACATGAGTATCAAGGTAAGGCGAAAATTTTTCCACCCATTTCTGAGCATAACTTCAGTGTTGATGTTGCAGGATTAATCCAAAGGCTTGACAACATGAGACCAGTAGTCAGATGGCCTAGGAAAACGGAAAATCCCAACCCTAGGAGGGACAATTCCAAATGGTGCGAATTCCACATGGACATTGGACACACGACAGATGACTGTTTCACCCTGAGAAAGGAAGTGGCTTATCTGCTGAAATCTGGATACTTAAAAGATCTGATAAAGACGAAAGGCAGGAATGCGAACCAGGACAAAGAGAACCAGGAGCATAAGCAGGATGGCAGCCTCCCTCCACCACCTCCAATATATGAAGTTAAATTCATAGCTGGTGGATCAGAAATCTGCGGCCTGACCAGTTCAGCAGCAAACAAGATAGCCAGGACGCCGAGGACTGTCTCACCCTGCAAACCAGATCATATCCCAACAATCACTTTCAATGATTGTGACCTGGTAGGTATCCCTAATATTCATCATGATGGCCTGGTAATTTCTATGCAGATTGGAACCGCTACAGTGAGAAGGGTTTTGGTAGATGGAGGCAACTTAGTAAACTTGATCATGCTTGACGTGCTGAAAGCCATGAAAATCAACGAGGACCAAATTACCAAAAAGTCCAGCATTTTGGTAGGATTCAGTGGAGAAACCAGAAGCACTCTAGGTAAAATCCACCTCCCAACCTACGTTGAAGGAGTCTCATATTATGAGAAATTTGGAGTCCTTGATTGCCTGTCGTCTTACAACGCAATCTTGGGTAGACCCTAGATTCATAATGTCAAGGCTGTGCCATCAACCTATCACCAGTGTATCAAGATACCAACAGACTGGGGCATAGCCACAGTCAAAGGGGATCACAAGACAGCCCAGGAATGCTACACAACAGCCTTGAAACCTTCCAAGGCAGGTAAGTCCCTTGCATAGCAATTACAATACCCTGTCAGGAGCACTTATGTAGCACCTCCAAGAATGGAAACAGATCAGGTAATTCTGGATCCTAAGTACCCTGACAGGTATGTTTTTGTAGGATCTGACGCCCCAGATAGTGTCAGGCCCGAACTGGTAAAGTTTCTTAAAAATAAATCATCTTGGTTTGCATGGTCACATTTTGATATGACTGGAATTAGTGCTGATATAATTACGCATAAACTCAATGTTGACCCATCTCTTAAGCCTGTACAACAGAAAAGACGAAAATTTGTAGCTGAAAGAAATGCCATAATTAACGAAGAAGTGGAAAAACTCTTGGATATGGGAATGATTAGGGAAGTAATGTACCCTGAGTGGCCGGCTAATGTAGTTGTTGTGCAGAAAAAGAATGGAAAGTGAAGAGTCTGTGTAGACTACACTGACCTGAACAAAGCCTGCCCCAAAGCTCCATTTCCTTTGGCACATATTGATGCCATGGTAGACGCCACAGCAGGCCATGAGATGTTGACATTCATGGATGCTTCCAGTGGATTCAATCAAATAAAGATGCACCCTGCTGACCAGGAGAGTACTGCATTTATTACAGACTGAGGTATATACTGTTACACTGCCATGCCTTTCGGCCTGAAGAATGCAGGGGCAACGTACCAGCGCCTGATCAACATGATATTTAAAGACCAAATAGGTGATATCATGGAAGTTTACATAGACGACATGGTGGTAAAATCCAAAAATGCAGAAGATCATGTGAAGCATTTAGAAATAGCATTTGAAATATTGGAGAAATACAACATGAAGCTCAACCCTGCAAAATGCCACTTTGGAGTCTCTGCAGGAAAGTTCCTAGGATACATGGTCACGAAGAGAGGCATAGAAGCCAACCCTGAACAGTTAAAAGATATCCTGGAATTACAGTCACCCAAATCTGTCAAATATATCTAAAAATTGACAGGCCGGGTAGCTGCCATGAACCGTTTCACATCGAGGTCCTCTGAAAGGTGCAAAACATTTTACAACCTCCTCTGAAAGATTAAAGAGTTTCAGCGGACGAATGAACATGAGACAGCCTTTCAAGATTTAAAATCGTACTTATCATCTCCACCCTTACTGGCTAAACCAAGAAGGGAGAACCCCTGTCTGTATACTTATCCGTCACTGACACAACAGTCAGTGCAGTCCTAGTAAAAGAATAGGATGGCCAACAACACCCGGTTTATTATGTAAGTAAAAGCCTGCTGGATGCTGAGATGAGGTATGGATTACTTGAGAAATATGTTTTAGCTTTGATTATGTCATGTACTAAATTACGACCTTATTTTGAAAGCCATCCCATTATAGTTAGGACTAACTTACCCATAAAATCTGTCCTACGTAAACTTGAATTATCAGGCAGGATGGCCAAATGGTTAGTTTAGATTACCCCATACGATATCTCTTTTGAATCCAGGGCAGCGATCAAATCGCAGGCTCTAGCAGACTTTGTGGCTGACTTTAGCCCTAACTTGGAACCCGACCTGAAAGAAGAGGTCAACCAATTAGAAAATAAAACCCTAGACCAAGAATGGACCTTGTTCATAGATGGGGCATCCAACACTAGGGGGACAAGATTAGGATTAGTGCTTAAATCACCACGAGGAGATATGATAGCACATGCTATAAGCTGTGAATTCAAAGCTACAAACAATGAAGCGGAATATGAAGCTCTAATAGCAGGCTTAAAGGTATGTCTAGACCTCGGTGTTCAAAATCTAAAGGTAAAAACTGATTCACTTCTAATTGCTAATCAACCAAAATGATTTCATATTTAGAATATGCAAAAAACCTTAGCACCAAATTTGCTTTATTTGATATAGATCAAATATTAAGAGACCTGAACAGACAGGCTGATGCTTTGGCCAGTCTAGGTTCAAACTTTACCCCCACAGTTTTCGATAAAATACCAATCGTTCATTTATTAGAGCCTACCATCAGCAAACCTGAACAAGTCAACCCTATCAATCAGGATAGTAATTCGTGGACCAAACCCTATTATGATTGGTTTCTCCGAGGAATACTACCCCAGGGGAGACACGAAATATGGATACTTAAAAGATCTGATCAAGACGAAAGGCAGGAATACGGACCAGGGCAAAGAGAACCAGGAGCATAAGCTGGATCGCAGCCTCCCTCCACCACCTCCAACATATGAAGTTAAATTCATATCTGGTGGATCATAAATTTACGGCCTGACCAGTTCAGCAGCAAACAATATAGCCAGGACGCCAAGGACTGTCTCACCCTGCAAACCAGATCATATCCCAACAATCACTTTCAATGATTGTGACCTGGTAGGTATCCCTGATGTTCATCATGATGGCCTGGTAATTTCTATGCAGATTGGAACCGCTACAGTGAGAAGGGTTCTGGTAGATGGAGGCAGCTTAGTAAACTTGATCATGCTTGACGTGCTGAAAGCCATGAAAATCAACGAGGAATAAATTACCAAAAAGTGCAGCATTTTGGTAGGATTCAGTGGAGAAACTAGAAGCACTCTAGGGGAAATCCACCTCCCAACCTACGTTAAAGGAGTCTCATCTTACGAGAAATTTGGAGTCCTTGATTGCCTGTCGTCTTACAACGCAATCTTGGGTAGACCCTGGATTCATAATGTCATGGCTGTGCCATCAACCTATCACCAGTGTATCAAAATACCAACAGACTGGGGCATAGCCACAGTCAAAGGGGATCACAAGACAGCCCAGGAATGCTACACAACAGCCTTGAAACCTTCCAAGGCAGGTAAGTCCCTTGCATAGCAATTATAATACCCTATCGGGAGCACTTATGTAGCACCTCCAATAATGGAAACAGATCAGGTAATTCTGGATCCTAAGTACCCTGACAGGTATGTTTTTGTAGGATCTGACGCCCCAGATAGTGTCAGGCCCGAACTGGTAAAGTTTCTTAAAAATAAATCATCTTGGTTTGCTTGGTCACATTTTGATATGATTGGAATTAGTGCTGATATAATTACGCATAAACTCAATGTTGACCCATCTTTTAAGCCTATACAACAGAAAAGAAGAAATTTTTTAGCTGAAAGAAATGCCATAATTAACGAAGAAGTGGAAAAACTCTTGGATATGGGAATGATTAGGGAAGTAATATACCCTGAGTGGCTGGCTAATGTAGTTGTTGTGCAGAAAAAGAATGGAACGTGAAGAGTCTGTGTAGACTACACTGACTTGAACAAAGCCTGCCCTAAAGATCCATTTCCTTTGCCACATATTGATGCCATGGTAGACGCCACAACATGCCATGAGATGCGGACATTCGTGGATGCTTCCAGTGGATTCAATCAAATAAAGATGCACCCTACTGACCAGGAGAGTACTGCATTCATTACAGACCGAGGCATATACTGTTACAATGCCATGCCTTTCGGCCTGAAGAATGCAGGGGCAACGTACCAGCTCCTGATCAACATGATATTTAAAGACCAAATTGGTGATATCATGGAAGTATACATAGACGACATGGTGGTAAAATCCAAAAATGCAGAAGATCATGTGAAGCATTTAGAAATAGCATTTGAAATATTGGAGAAATACAACATGAAGCTCAACCCTGCAAAATGCCACTTTGGAGTCTCTGCAGGAAAGTTCCTAGGATACATGGTCACGAAGAGAGGCATATAAGCCAGCCTTGAACAGATAAAAGCTATCCTGGAATTACAGTCACCCAAATCTGTCAAAGATATCAAAAAATTGTCAGGCCGGGTAGCTACCCTGAACCGTTTCACATCGAGGTCCTCTGAAAGGTGCAAAACATTTTACAACCTCCTCAGAAAGAATAAACAATTTCAGTGGACGAATGAACATGAGACAGCCTTTCAAGATTTAAAATCCTACCTATCATCTCCACCCTTACTGGCTAAACCAAGAAGGGAGAACCCCTGTCAGTATACTTATCCGTCACTGACACAACAGTCAGTGCAGTCCTGTAAAAGAACAGGATGGCCAATAACACCCGGTTTATTATGTAAGTAAAAGCCTGCTGGATGCTGAGATGAGGTATGGATTACTTGAGAAATATGTTTTAGCTTTGATTATGTCATGTACTAAATTACGACCTTATTTTGAAAGCCATCCCATTATAGTCAGGACCAACTTACTCATAAAACCTGTCCTACGTAAACCTGAATTATCAGGCAGGATGGCCAAATGGTCAGTTCAGATTAGCACATATGATATCTCTTTTGAACCCAGGGCAGCGATCAAATCGCATGCCCTAGCAGACTTTGTGGCTGACTTTAGCCCTAACTTGGAACCCGACCTGAAAGAAGAGGTCAACCAATTAGAAAATAAAACCCCAGACCAAGAATGGACCTTGTTCATAGATGGGGCATCCAACGCTAGGGGGACAGGATTAGGATTAGTGCTTAAATCACCACAGGGAGATATGATAGCACAGGCTATAAGCTGTGAATTCAAAGCTACAAACAATGAAGCAGAATATGAAGCTCTAATAGCAGGCTTAAAGGTATGTCTAGACCTCGGTGTTTAAAATCTAAAGGTAAAAACTGATTCACTTCTAATTGCTAATCAAATAAAGGGAATTTATACGGCTAAGGATGCAAAAATGATTTCATATTTAGAATATGCAAAAAACCTTACCACCAAATTTGCTTTATTTGATATAGATCAAATATTAAGAGACCTGAACACACAGGCTGATGCTTTGGTCAGCCTAGGTTCAAACTTTACCCCCACAGTTTTCGATAAAATACCAATTGTTAATTTATTAGAGTCTACCATCAGCAAACCTGAACAAGTCAACCCTATCAATCAAGATAGTAATTCTTGGACCAAACCCTATTATGATTGGTTTCTCCGAGGAATATTACCCCAGAGGAGACACGAAGCAAGGGCTTTTAAAATTAGAGCTTCAACTTATGCTATAATCAATAACATTTTATTCAAGAGATCGCAGGCTGGACCATACCTGAGATGCTTGGAGCCTGACGAAGCCAAACTAGTACTTCAAGAAATACACGATGGACACTATGGTAACCATAAAGGAGGAAAAAGCCTGGCAAGTAAAGTACTCAGGACAGGTTATTACTGGCCTACACAGAGGGCTGACTGCCTGGAATATTCATCAAAATGCGAAGCCTGCCAAGTCCATGCACCAATCATACGTCAGCCATCTGAGCTCCTTCATTCAATTTCCGTACCCTAGCCATTCATAAAGTGGGGCATAGATAGTGTAGGAAAGCTACTAGTAGCTCCAGGACAAAAAGTATTTATGTTGGCTATGACCGATTACTTCTCCAAATGGATTAAGGCTGACTCTTTTAGGCAAGTAACCGAAAAATAAGTAATATCCTTCATCAGAACAAACATCATTTGCAGATATGGAGTCCCGTAAGAAATAGTATTTGATTATGGAACCCAATTTGTGGGGAAAAAGACCCTAGCATTTTGCCAAGAATGGAATATCAACTTGGTAACGTCAACCCCTGGATATCCAAAAGCTAATGGCCAGGCTGAATCCAGCAATAAGGTAGTCATAAACTGCCTAAAAAAGAAGCTAAAAGAAGACGAGGCGGATGGGTCAAGAACTTCCATTAGTACTATGGGCGGACAGACAACTCCAAAGACATCAACGGGCCAAACACCATATTCTTTGGTGTACGGCTATGAATCTGTCATTCCTGCGAAATCACGGTGCCAACGTCAAGATACAGCCTGAACAATGTTGAAGCAAACAGAGACCTGATGCAAGATAACCCGGTCATAACAGAAGAGCTAAGAGATGCTACCAAAATCAGGATGGCATCATACCAACAAGCAGTTGCCAGGACTTACAACAAAAATGTCAAAATCAGAGTCTTCAGGGAAGGAGACCTCGTCTTATGCAAAGTTTTTTCGAATAAAAAAGAAAAATCAGCAGGCAAGCTGGCCCCCACATGTGAATGCCCTTACTTAATTCATTCAATTGTTGGACAATGGGCATACAGGCTCCAAACACTAGAAGGAGAAATGATCCCAAGATCCTGGAATGTAACCCATTTAAAATTATTCCATATGTAAAGTCTAGATCAGGCTACAATCAGGTACAAACTCATATCATTACTCAACTTGATGTGCTACTTGAAAAGTTACGTGTTTTACATGCTCTGTATGCAACTCATATCTATATATTTAACTAACCCAATTTCTCTTACTTTTTCAATCCTGAACAATTATACATGATAAATGTTTAGATGCATAAATATTCAGGATTGGGGGCTACTCTACTATATATCAAAATCTGAAAGAAAACTTACTGCACTTAATTGTGCCTGACGAGTTGGTAACCATCACCGGATACAGTAAATGTCAGGACCAATCATGCATGAAATAATTGCACGACTTTGACTAGGTTTACTGCAAATGTTTACAAACGGTGGGGACCAAAGAAAGACGGTGGAAGGGTGTGCCATCCAAACCATTTAGTATAAAGGCCCTCCGACAAAGCTAAATACCAAGCCCTCCAGTCAGGCCGGGGACATAAGCCCTCCTGACAGGCCGGTTTTCCCACCCCTTCAACCATTATGACAAAAAACCATACTTGGTTGAATTACTCACGACAATTCAAATAACAGGATAAATCAAAAATGCTTTACAGGTTAACCAAACAAAAATTTTGACAGGTCCAACAGGATTGGAAAAAGCAAAATTCACAGGTTTAAACAAATAAGCAGAATCAGCCAAAGAAGGCCACAACGATTATATTAATAAAGCCCTTACCCCCTGGGACAAAGGCACCAAAATATCAATAAGGGCCAGGGATAGTCTCCCTGACCTGGATAGAGACAAAAGAAATAAAATTGTTTGTCCAGGGACATCCCCCCTGGATGGGCCAAATATCAACAAAGAAAAAATCAAATTCTTGTTTCTCCTTGGAAACAAAGACCAAAGACTCCCACTCTTAGCCGAATCAAGGCATCAAGGTCCTGCTCCGTGGAGAATCGACCTCCTGTTCATTTCCCATGTTATGCAGGTCAGGATACTTTGAAGCAGCAAAAGCTATCTCAACTTCAGGGTTCCATTTTGCCTTGGCCTCGACAGGCTCTGACATGGCAGCAACCTTCCCCTTAATATAGAAATAAAGGGAAGCATCCTCAAGTTTGAACTCCACTTCATACCTCTCATGGGTGAGCTCTTCATTCCTGTCCAAAACTTCCTGCAAGAGCCGCTTACTTGAATCTGCCTTAGCCTTAGCAGCATCCTTCTCAGCCTGCACCTTCACAAAGTCAGCAGCTTTGGCAACCGATCATCGGCAGTGTGAAATCCGGTTTAGACTTTAGCCTATCATAATATAATCTCATCGATCAATCCTGGCTACCAAAGAAGTAGCCGATTGGCATTATGGAGACAGTAGCGGCGCCCGACCAAAAAAAAAAAAAAATAATATGAATATTATACCCCAATGATAAAACTACCCAAACAAAATACACATAAAAATAAAGATAGCGTACCTCCCTCACAGCAGCCAAGGCACCTGCCAAAAGGCTGATTAAGTGATCCACTGAAGCAACCGCCTGAGTAGCAGTTTCAACAGGGTCAAGGATAAGCATAATGTCTGACTTGGAAGCAGCATAATCCCTGATCTTCACCCTAGAAGCCTCCATATTATCCACCCTGGCCTTCACTTCCCTGACTGGGGCAGATACATCAACGTCTTCAATTTTTCTTTTCTGGGTTGCTGAACCTATTTCAGAAGAGGCAGCAGGAATGGCAGTAAGCTTAGAAGCATCAGGCTGTTCGGTCAGATCAATAACAAGCTCAGCATCTCCGCTTTCCTGGGAGCCTTCCTCCTTAATCTTAGCCAACCTGGCTGAGAGGTCAGCCATACCAAACCTGGCAAGGCGAGTAGATGACCTAATAGCTACAACACGAAACACTACATTAGCAATATAAACTAAGCATCACCAAAAAAACTAGAATAAGAAGAAAAAAGAAGACAAGATGGGCTTCTTTTGCACAAGTAGAAGCACTAACGACCCTTGAAGGTTTAGCCACCCTGGTAGTACCATCAGCCTTCAAACAACGAGGAAGATGGCCAGCCCCACAACAGAGAGGCCAAGACCTCTCCAAAGGAGGAATAGCAAGGAAAGCAGAAATATTTGCAGTGGGATACTCAGTTTCAGTAACCCAATCATCAACTGCACACGTGAGAGGTATGACTTATTATGAATTTCATTTTATTTTTACTAACGAATAAAACATGCGGGATAAGAGCATAGATAAAAAACTCACCAAAGAACACAAGCTTCGTAATTTAAATACGCCGGATCGGGACCCGCGGGTGGTCCCGACAAACATGTATCCAAAGAGCCCAGTTCTTATCATGGCCGCTATCCGTTGCTCAAAAGAGGAGTAGTGGAAGCCCGACCTTACAACTTATACGGCCGGGTGTTAGTTTTGACAGCATAACAAGCCTTCAGATCATTAAGAGAAAACGAGATATTGTGTTTCTTGCAAAGGTATTCAACAGAACAGACCACCTTCCACACCATGGGCATTAACTGATCTGACGGAACACCAATTTCCTTGATAACCTCAACCATAAGAGGGGAGAAAGGAAGCTTACAACCTGTCCTGAAAGCCTAGTCATGAATATAGAACCAACCAGGACACGCACAGTCAGTCCTGATAGGAGAATTCTCAGGGATCCGGACTTCAAAGATCGCGAGGATGATTCCCTTGTCCTTCAACACCTTCTCGAACTCAGGGTTCAAACAGTTTGCAAGAGACTGGTCATCTTTCAAAGCCTTTGTAGGCTTAAACTGGAAATCGCCATGAAAAATTGAGATCATCTCCAGAGGAGAATCACTTGGATTATCATCCACACAAGATTGTGCAACAGAAGAAGGAGGCAAATTTTCAGAAGAGGTTTCTTCAGGATTTTGGGGAGGAGGAGTTCCAGGAGTCACCGCCCTGGTAGATTTTTTTTTTTCGCAGCCATTATTGAAAGATTATGAAAGGTTAATTGAAGATTAAAAAACTGAAGATTAAGGGAAAATTGAAGAGGAAGATTATTTAGAAAGAGGAAGGGAGGCTATTCTAATGGAGATTAACTTAATGAAGTGAATAAGTATTTATAGTAGATTAAATTAGGGTTTCAACCGCAAGTGGATGGATAATCATTGAAGAGGTTGCAATAAAAACTACACGCGTCATAAACTGAAGAAAGTAGCCGTTACAGGAACTGATTAGGCATGATTCAAACGTTGAGTAATTTTCTAGAGACTAAAGTTATCTCCTTATTTTTTGTCCTGACACATCGAAAATAAAGAGATAAGGGGCAATTGTTAGGCCTGAAATCCGCAGACATCCCTGAATTAATGTATCACCTTAACTTGACTATCAGGCCGCTAGAGTGTCAGGCTATCAGGACACATGAAGATAGGCGCCAGGCCATGGAGAGGACAACGGTCAAAGTATTAGGACGATATCAGACCAGGAGCTTATATTACAAGAGGAATACGCGCACATCATTAAGTAAGAAGATCTCGCAATTAATGCAGCAATTAAGGACATAATATTGAGAAATATTGCGGGTAATTAAGGAGAATATTCACATTAATGCCAGGATCAAGCAGCCGTTCAGCTAGTGCCTATATAAAGAGCATTTAGAAATCATTTGAGGAGATATACAAGACGAGAAATAGCAGACAATATTCATATACAAATCTTACATACTTACGTCCCATTGTGCTAAACATATAATACAATAGTGAAATCCTCTCCTGGCTTGGTGCCCGTGGTTTTTTCCCATTTAAGGGTTTTCCACGTACAAAATTCTTTGTCTTGTTATTGTTATTTTTATCATCTTTATACCTTTATATTCTGCCTTGATAATCTGACTAATAAACCATATAGAGCTAGTTAACCCTACCTATATCAACCCTGACCTGATCTTGCCTTGCGCAAAATCCACACAAAACAACTTATATTTACGCCCTACTTGTGCTGTTCTGACAAGTACGAGTTTTATCTTAGTCTTTTCCGCCGCTTTCGTGCTGTTTTTGTGATTGGGGTACTCGATTTCTATTCTGTCATCGAGTCTTAGATACGGGTTGTTCTGCCATATGTCGAATCGGAAAATATTTATTCCGAGAGTCTGGTCAGGTTTAGACTTGGACAATATTATTATCATAGTTCTACTCGGGGAAAATTTAGTCTAAGAGTAATAAATGTCTTGTATTTTTGGTTAGTTACATATGTCATATTTTCTTGGAATGCGCGCTTGTGTCTAATTAACGTACACTTGTATTCCTTTTATTTAAATGTCTCACATGATTAGATGAACCTATAATATGCTAGTATGAGCCTACTTTGCCCTCTTTCATTTATTTGAGAAGTTTGATCCATGTTATTGAATATTCAAGTTATTTGCCATTGTCTTCTATGCCTTGCTTAATTGAGTGCTTACTTATTTTTACATTGACAAAATGTGACTGGGAGAACCTTGAGTTACTCCCCTCTGAATGTGGCTTTCATGTCAATCCATGGGGCTATAGACGTGTGAGCTAGCGAGTACCTTGGACTAGTAGTTGACATATTTAATGGCTTAGACTCACCCAATTGTCTTGTCATTCGTGGGATGTCACACATAGTCTGCCAAGCTAGAAATAAGAACTGCACCAACCAATCAGAGGAATGAGCACCTTGCTCAGACTTCCATAATGGCACCTGCCGCGGAGTCAAAGAGAAAACAGAGTCCGGCGTAGCAGCAACCTTCGCGAAATAAATATCTGCCAATTTCTTCATAAGTTTAGGGGCAGCAATTTCACTAGGGTCACGTAAAAGATCAGAACCTGTGGTCTCATTAAAAATGCACAAAGCATCATAAAAAGTAGGGCCAACAACAATGATACCAGAAGGACGTAGGAACTTAGCCTCCAAGCCAGCAAATTGCAAACGGGACGCTAAAAAAGCATAATGTAGGATATCCTCAGTAGCATACACTGTAACACCCGCGAATTTCCCATTTTGACATTTAAAATTTATTAAACCGTTTGATTACTTTATTTTATATTTTTGAATTATTCAATTTAATTAATTTTATGTCAAACACGTTTTTTATAAACATATTATATAAAAGCTCATTTTTATAAAAATACGTATTTTTAAATTATATTTTTTAGGCATAACTTATATAAGAATAGATGTATACATATTTTTGGTCGGACAGTAAGAGTGACACTAATAATAATAGTTCCCGTCTTAATTTCTGTCTAGCTATAGACCGTCACATTCCAATGGGGAATCTTATCTAAGCGCGGACCAATCGAAAAGTGACAACACGCTCACCTACCCTCTTACACCCAACCTCTAAATATCTCTTTTATATAAATTTATATATTATTATTATTATTATTATTATTATTATTATTATTATTATTATTATTATTATTATTATTATTATTATTATTATTATTATTATTATTATTATTATTATTATTATTATTATTATTATTATTATTATTATTATTATTATTATTATTATTATTATTATTATTATTATTATTATTATTATTATTATTATTATTATTATTATTATTATTATTATTATTATTATTATTATTATTATTATTATTATTATTATTATTATTCATTGTTGTTGTTGATCCCGTGACCCACCCCCTTCTTTCCCCCATTTCTTTTCTTCTTCCTCTTTCCTGCGATAAACGACATAGCAGCAGCAGCGACCACAACCACCCATTCCCGTCTCCTTCAACCTCCATTTCCTCCCTTATTTCTCAACCAAACTCCATTATTTTTGTACCATTAGCTTCCTCCTTCCTTCCTCATTCTTTTAAGGTAAGAAAGCTTTGATTTTGTTGAATTTTCGAAAAGGACATCTTATGACAAACTCGATTTTGGTGACCTCATATAACTCATTTTTCCTCTTTGAAGTTGAAGACCTTGAAGACTGAAGAAAAACGCATGTTTTTGGATGTTTTACTCGGGAATTCGAGAGCTAAGGTAACGGTGATAGGTTACTCGACAAAATGTCAGGAAACTCACCCTCTTTTACTCGGCTTTTCCTTGTTTATCATAAAGTTTGATTCTTTACTGTGTTCATCATATATGGAGTCGATTTTGTAATGCTTATGGTTAGTTTACATGGTCATTTATTTGCTTTCATGACATGGTTTCATGTATAGCCGGTTAGAAGTATAGTGTGTAGCGTTTTGCTGGTTTCCTTGTCGAGTATATATGCTTTCCCCTTGCTGTTTGTTTTTCTGGTCTGGTTATGGCAGGAATGAATAACGCTATTCCCATTTTAGTCGTACTAATTCCTGTCCTAATATTACCTTCAATGTCAATCTTGAGTTGGGTCTGAAATGGACTGATAGGAATTGGTTTTATGCTGCGAAAGTTGGCGTTTTACCTCCGTTTTGGGACGGATAATTCTGTCCCTCCGACCTGTTTCTTATCTGCGCCTTCATGCTCATGCCGTCCCTGTACGGGTTCATTTTCTTTTCTTTTTTTTATCTGAAACACGCACTGTTAGACTGCTCACCTTCTGCTTGTTTCTCCATGGTTAACATTGTCACAAGTACACTTGTTATTGCTCGCTTGAAAACTCGGGTTTCGGTCTGTCAAAGCCTGTTTTATACCATGTTCTGGACAGCCTTGCCCCTGTTTTGGGGACTCTGTTTGTGCGAGAAAGGTGAAGGGCGGTTTGGCTGCGGCATGGGGCTGACTGTGAGTGGCAAGGGCTGGTGGTTATACGGCCATGACATGGCTGATGGCCCAGCTGTTGATCAGTGTGCTGAGCCATACCCTCCCCTTACTCCTTCCGCGGTTTTGTTTTCTTGTTTTGTGTAAGCATTGGTGTGGGCTCACAAACTTATAAATGTTGGGCTCAAACTCTTATCAATTTTAGACTCAACTCCATATAGATTTTGGACAAATCATTATCTAATTTGGACTCAAATCCTTGCATTATTTGGGCTCACTACTCTTTTATGTTTGGGCTCATCTTGTCACATGTAGTGGTTTTGTGTGCCTTCCGTAAATTTTCACATGACGTAAATTATCCATTACCACTTGTTATATTTTATTTATTTTATTTAACCGGTATGTATAATTATGAAATGAAATGTTTATTTTATATGACACAAGTATGAAAGGATGATTATAAATGATTACTTGTAGGGTCGTATTCTTGTAGAAATGCCATAATACTATCTTACATGCTTGTTTTACATTTACGCCCTACTTGTGCTGTTCTGGCAAGTACGGGTTTGGCCTACTTGTGCTGTTCTGGCAAGTACGGTTTTGGGCCACTTGTGCTGTTCTGGCAAGTGAGTCTTATCTTAGTATTTCCACCACTTTCGTGCCGTTCTGGCGATTGGGGTACTCGGTCTCCATTAGTAGTCGAGTCTTGGGTGCGTGCTGTGCTGGCGCACGTTGAATCGGGATGTACACCCGAGAATCTGCAGATTTAGACTAGGACCGTATCATTATCGTAGTCCTACCCGGGGAAATTATAGTCTAAGAGTTGTAAATGTTTGCATTTTGGATGGTTGCATTGGTCATATCCCCTTGAATTACGTACCCATGGTTAAGTGGTCTTCATATTAATCTATGTACATTCCTTCTTTATTATTTAGCATTGCTTATGTCTTGCCTACTAGCCTATCTCATTGTTTTTCTTATACTTGTATTCTTAAATATGTAAGATCATATGTTTAGCTATAAGTCCATATATTCATATCTTATCTTAATCTAATTATCTGTTTATGTGCTTTGTTATGTTCGTCTTGACATTTTGTGGCTGGGAGAACCTTGAGTTACTCCCCACTGACTGTGGCGTTCATGTTTACATGAATGACAGGTGGTGAAGATGCTTATGTGGGGAAGACGTGTGGGCTAGCGAGAACTAAACCCTTGGACCTTAGTTTGCTAGTTAGAAACCCTTTATTTGTTTATTCGTGGGATATCTTTTCCCCGCTTTCTAGTCTTGGGTTGTAATAACCTAAGTTTGTCTATTGTTGTATTTGTTTCATTTATTTTGGCACCCGCGTGTTAATCTTTAGCTAGTAATTTAAAAGTTTTTAAAATCTCATAAATTTCCGCTTTAATTTATTAGTTATATTTTCCGCGTTATAGCGGGGTGTGGACAATGGGCCCACGGGGGTGCTTGGGAAACAAGCGTTTGCATTTGTGGAGTTGCCACCAATTTATTGTGGAAAATTGGAAACCGTTCGAATACTTCGTGCCATGTCAAGACACAAAGTAGTGACATGAACACCAAGAACTCGTTACCCTTAGCATTCTATGTCTAGAATGACTCTCGTGGATGCCAATGAACACGGATGTTCACAGAGATCTGGAGTAAGGGGTGAGGGTACATATTAGGAAGCTCTTTTGATCGAACACCTAATCCCGCCCGCCTCGATAGCGGCCTCTACTAATGATTAGGGAAATTATCTATACTCGATATATTGTCGATTATATGCATGCAATGCAACATCCAACGTTTTAATCCTAACATATGAGAATTAGACTAAGTCGGTGAAACATGTAGTTTTAGCATACAATTGGGTCGAATCGGGATTTAAGTTCAATTACATGTGAAGGCATACAAGCAATACAACAAAAGGAATACAATAATAAATACAATAAAGAAAATTACAATAATTACATCGAGTTTAATGATTTATGTCGAAAATACTTCTAAAACGGATAATTTGGAAAAGAATAAATGAACGAATTAACGAACAAGAATTAAGGCGATAATACGAATAATAATTAATTAAATACGCAACTAAATAAACTAGGTCAAGGCAACACGGGAGTTCGAGAGACAGAAATAAACCAGAACAAAGCGCAGCAGAGCCCGTCCCTTGAAGAGGCGCGCAGCTTGTTGCGTCCGTTCCTTGGCTCGATTAAATTTGTAAGCCGGAATTGTAATTTGTTAACATTCGTTGGTGATTTTAATGATTGATTAGTATTATTTACTCGGATGGAAGTGATTAATATGTTATTTACATGTGATTAAGGTCATAGAAACGATAAACATGGATGAAACGGAATTAGGATGAATTATTTACAAGAATAATGAAATTAATTAACGAATTAAACAAACTAACTAAATAATTAGGTTAAATATGATGGATTAATGACGGACTAATGATAAATATGATAATAAACAGGTGAGAATATATCAAAGGTCGAATTCCAGAAACCCAATATGAACGAATCGAATTTCTACAACCCGGTTTGACTTTAATGACGAAAACCCGCAAATATTAATTATTTTGGATTTAAGTCGGGAATTTAAAAGACGAATTATATGTTAATGATGAATTATAATATACATGCCAAATTATTATGCTCAGATTGTTACATTAAAAAAACGAACAAATGAGAACAAAAGAAAAACAAACGAAATAACGAAAGACGAAGGAAGAAGAAAGGAAGCAGGAACTGCGGCAGCCTCACGAAGAGGCGCAGCAGGTACTGCGTCCCTTCGAAGAGGCGCTGCAGTTGCTGTGTCCTTTCTCGACGGTTGTGTAGGAATTATCTGTATGCTTCCCTTTAATTTTAAGGATTATAACGAGTTTATAATGATGAATACGAGTCATAAAGTAAATTACATAAACAAAAAGTAGAGAATTAAGCAATAACCTTCAGTCCTAGCTAATATGGTCTATGAACAATATCGCAATGATATTCTCCTATCAGTTGCACCCAAGATGATATGAGATATGCCTTTGTTCTTCGCTAGAATCGATCCCCAATTTTTGTAAATTATTTAGGGTTTTTCGTTTTTGTGTTTTGATGAGAGGCAAGAGTTAGGGTAGAGAAAAATGATCTCCCTTCTCCTCTTATTGAAACCGAAAAAGAGAAGTCAAAGGGGAGATATTTTTATCTCCTAATTTCGGCCCATTTATCCGAAAATAAGAGAAAGTATTTTCTCTTTATTTCGGTTTTCTCTACCTACCAAAATTAAGGAGATTAAATCTTCTTATTTTGGTAGTATACAAAATGTATAAAATGTATTATATATAAACTGTCATTTATTTAATTCCGTATAAATAAGTGTACGCACAACAACTTGCAGTCGATTTATTAATGCCGGTATGTGACAATATTGTATAATATATACTTTAACTATAAATATAACCGATTAAATTTAATTATGAATTAACATCTTAATTCATTTAAGCTAACATTATATACATTAATTAAATATAACATATTATATTCAATTTACGAATTGACAGTTAATTCGTCTCAGCTAATATTATTTAATCGACATTAAATAATCGTCTCATCAACACTTTGACTAACTGTTTAGTCAATTACTTGGACTAACCTTTTAGTCAGGCATCAATGTGATTATATTTTCATACAATCACATCTCTCAAACACATCCTTTAGGTGTGACCTTTAGGGACCAGTTGATCACCGCCATCAGTATGATAATAACGTCAAACTTTCTAGCAAGCCAACCGTTATTAGGTAATCGTTAATCAACTGATAAAATATGAAGTATACCCTTGTGAACCTTTAATAGATTTATAAATGCTATCACACTAATTTGTGGAGGACACAAGCTCCAACAAACTCCCACTTGTCCTCACAAGTGTATGTGCGATAACCGATTCTCATATATCTAAAAATTGACAGGCCGGGTAGCTGCCATGAACCGTTTCACATCGAGGTCCTCTTAAAGGTGCAAAACATTTTACAACCTCCTCTGAAAGATTAAACAGTTTCAGCGGACGAATGAACATGAGACAGCCTTTCAAGATTTAAAATCGTACTTATCATCTCCACCCTTACTGGCTAAACCAAGAAGGGAGAACCCCTGTCAGTATACTTATCCGTCACTGACACAACAGTCAGTGCAGTCCTAGTAAAAGAATAGGATGGCCAACAACACCCGGTTTATTATGTAAGTAAAAGCCTGCTGGATGCTGAGATGAGGTATGGATTACTTGAGAAATATGTTTTAGCTTTGATTATGTCATGTACTAAATTACGACCTTATTTTGAAAGCCATCCCATTATAGTTAGGACTAACTTACCCATAAAATCTGTCCTACGTAAACTTGAATTATCAGGCAGGATGGCCAAATGGTCAGTTTAGATTACCCCATACGATATCTCTTTTGAATCCAGGGCAGCGATCAAATCGCAGGCTCTAGCAGACTTTGTGGCTGACTTTAGCCCTAACTTGGAACCCGACCTGAAAGAAGAGGTCAACCAATTAGAAAATAAAACCCTAGACCAAGAATGGACCTTGTTCATAGATGGGGCATCCAACACTAGGGGGACAAGATTAGGATTAGTGCTTAAATCACCACGGGGAGATATGATAGCACATGCTATAAGCTGTGAATTCAAAGCTACAAACAATGAAGCGGAATATGAAGCTCTAATAGCAGGCTTAAAGGTATGTCTAGACCTCGGTGTTCAAAATCTAAAGGTAAAAACTGATTCACTTCTAATTGCTAATCAACCAAAATGATTTCATATTTAGAATATGCAAAAAACCTTAGCACCAAATTTGCTTTATTTGATATAGATCAAATATTAAGAGACCAATGACAGACAGTGATGCTTTGGCCGATCTAGGTTCAAACTTTACCCCACGAGTTTTCGATAAAATACCAATCGTTCATTTATTAGAGCCTACCATCAGCAAACCTGAACAAGTCAACCCTATCAATCAGGATAGTAATTCGTGGACCAAACCCTATTATGATTGGTTTCTCCGAGGAATACTACCCCAGGGGAGACACGAAATATGGATACTTAAAAGATCTGATCAAGACGAAAGGCAGGAATACGGACCAGGGCAAAGAGAACCAGGAGCATAAGCAGGATCGCAGCCTCCCTCTACTACCTCCAACATATGAAGTTAAATTCATATCTGGTGGATCGAAATTCTACGACGACGATTCGGCGAAAACAATATAGCCAGGACGCCAAGGACTGTCTCACCTAAAAACCAGATCATATCCCAACAATCACTTTCAATGATTGTGACCTGGTAGGTATCCCGATGTTCATCATGATGGCCTGGTAATTTCTATGCGATTGGAACCGCTACGATGAGAAGGGTTCGGTAGATGGAGGCGACTTAGTAAACTTGATCATGCTTGACGTGCTGAAAGCCATGAAAATCAACGAGGAACAAATTACCAAAAAGTGCAGCATTTTAGTAGGATTCAGTGGAGAAACTAGAAGCACTCTAGGGGAAATCCACCTCCCAACCTACGTTGAAGGAGTCTCATCTTACGAGAAATTTGGAGTCCTTGATTGCCTGTCGTCTTACAACGCAATCTTGGGTAGACCCTGGATTCATAATGTCATGGTTTGTGCCATCAACCTATCACCAAAGTGTATCAAAATACCAACAGACCGGGGCATAGCCACAGTCAAAGGGGATCACAAGACAGCCCAGGAATGCTACACAACAGCCTTGAAACCTTCCAAGGCAGGTAAGTCCCTTGCATAGCAATTACAATACCCTATCAGGAGCACTTATGTAGCACCTCCAATAATGGAAACAGATCAGGTAATTCTGGATCCTAAGTACCCTGACAGGTATGTTTTTGTAGGATCTGACGCCCCAGATAGTGTCAGGCCCGAACTGGTAAAGTTTCTTAAAAATAAATCATCTTGGTTTGCTTGGTCACATTTTGATATGACTGGAATTAGTGCTGATATAATTACGCATAAACTCAATGTTGACCCATCTTTTAAGCCTATACAACAGAAAAGACGAAAATTTGTAGCTGAAAGAAATGCCATAATTAACGAAGAAGTGGAAAAACTCTTGGATATGGGAATGATTAGGGAAGTAATATACCCTGAGTGGCTGGCTAATGTAGTTGTTGTGCAGAAAAAGAATGGAACGTGAAGAGTCTGTGTAGACTACACTGACTTGAACAAAGCCTGCCCCAATGATCCATTTCCTTTGCCACATATTGATGCCATGGTAGACGCCACAACAGGCCATGAGATGCTGACATTCGTGGATGCTTCCAGTGGATTCAATCAAATAAAGATGCACCCTGCCGACCGAGAGAGTCTGCATTCATTATAGACCGAGGCATATCTTTGTTACAATGCCATGTCTTTCGGCTCGAAGAATGCGGGGGCAACGTACCGACTCCCCGATCAACATGATATTAAAAGACCAAATTGGTGATATCATGGAAGTATACATAGACGACATGGTGGTAAAATCCAAAAATGCAGAAGATCATGTGAAGCATTTAGAAATAGCATTTGAAATATTGGAGAAATACAACATGAAGCTCAACCCTGCAAAATGCCACTTTGGAGTCTCTGCAGGAAAGTTCCTAGGATACATGGTAACGAAGAGAGGCATAGAAGCCAGCCTTGAATAGATAAAAGCTATCCGGGAATTACAGTCACCCAAATCTGTCAAAAATATCAAAAAATTGTCAGGCCGGGTAGCTGCCCTGAACCGTTTCACATCGAGGTCCTCTGAAAGGTGCAAAACATTTTACAACCTCCTCAGAAAGAATAAACAATTTCAGTGGACGAATGAACATGAGACAGCCTTTCAAGATTTAAAATCCTACCTATCATCTCCACCCTTACATCAAGCTAAACCAAGAAGGAGAACCCTGTCAAGATACTTATCCGTCACGACACAAAGATCGATGCAAATCTAGTAAAAGAACAGGATGGCCAATAACACCCGATTTATTATGTAAGTAAAAGCTTCTTTGAATCTTTGAGATGAGGTATGGATTACTTGAGAAATATGTTTTAGCTTTGATTATGTCATGTACTAAATTACGACCTTATTTTGAAAGCCATCCCATTATAGTCAGAACCAACTTACTCATAAAACCTGTCCTACGTAAACCTGAATTATCAGGCAGGATGGCCAAATGGTCAGTTCAGATTAGCACATACGATATCTCTTTTGAACCCAGGGTAGCGATCAAATCGCAGGCCTAGCAGACTTTGTGGGCGACTTTAGCCCTAACTTGGAACCCGACACGAAAGAAGAGGTCAACCAACTAGAAAATAAAACCTCGGACCAAGAATGGACCTTGTTCATAGATGGGGCATCCAACGCTAGGGACAGGATTAGGATTAGTGCTTAAATCACCACGGGAGATATGATAGCACAAAGCTATAAGTCGTGAATTCAAAGCTACAAACAATGAAGCAGAATATGAAGCTCTAATAGCAGGCTTAAAGGTATGACTAGACCTCGGTGTTCAAAATCTAAAGGTAAAAACTGATTCACTTCTAATTGCTAATCAAATAAAGGGAATTTATACGGCTAAGGATGCAAAAATGATTTCATATTTAGAATATGCAAAAAACCTTACCACCAAATTTGCTTTATTTGATATAGATCAAATATTAAGAGACTGAACACACAGTGATGCTTTGGTCACCTAGGTTCAAACTTTACCCCCACAGTTTTCGATAAAATACCAATTGTTAATTTATTAGAGTCTACCATCAGCAAACCTGAACAAGTCAACCCTATCAATCAAGATAGTAATTCTTGGACCAAACCCTATTATGATTGGTTTCTCCGAGGAATACTACCCCAGGGGAGACACGAAGCAAGGGCTTTTAAAATTAGAGCTTCAACTTATGCTATAATCAATAACATTTTATTCAAGAGATCGCAGGCTGGACCATACCTGAGATGCTTGGAGCCTGACGAAGCCAAACTAGTACTTCAAGAAATACACGATGGACACTATGGTAACCATAAAGGAGGAAAAAGCCTGGCAAGTAAAGTACTCAGGACAGGTTATTACTGGCCTACACTGAGGGCTGACTACCTGGAATATTCATCAAAATGCGAAGCCTGCCAAGTCCATGCACCAATCATACATCAGCCATCTGAGCTCCTTCATTCAATTTCCGTACCCTAGCCATTCATAAAGTGGGGCATACATAGTGTAGGAAAGCTACTAGTATCTCCAGGACAAAAAGTATTTATGTTGGCTATGACCGATTACTTCTCCAAATGGATTAAGGCTGACTCTTTCAGGCAAGTAACCGAAAAATAAGTAATATCCTTCATCAGAACAAACATCATTTGCAGATATGGAGTCCCGTCAGAAATAATATTTGATTATGGAACCCAATTTGTGGGGAAAAAGACCCTAGCATTTTGCCAAGAATGAAATATCAACTTGGTAACGTCAACCCCTGGATATCCAAAAGCTATTGGCCAGGCTGAATCCAGCAATAAGGTAGTCATAAACTGCCTAAAAAAGAAGCTAAAAAGAAGACGAGGCAGATGGGCTGAAGAACTTCCATTAGTACTATGGGCGAGACAGACAACTCCAAAGACATCAACAGGCAAACACCATATTCTTTGGTGTACGGCTGTGAAGTGTCATTCTGCAGAAACGGGTGCCAACGTCAAGATACAAACTGAACAATGTTGAAGCAAACAGAGACGATGCAAGATAACCCGGTCATAACGAAAGAGCTAAGAGATGCTACCAAAATCAGGATGGCATCATACCAACAAGCAGTTGCCAGGACTTACAACAAAAATGTCAAAATCAGAGTCTTCAGGGAAGGAGACCTCGTCTTATGCAAAGTTTTTTCGAATAAAAAAGAAAAATCAGCAGGCAAGCTGGCCCCCCACATGGGAATGCCCTTACTTAATTGATTCAATTGTTCGACAATGGGCATACAGGCTCCAAACACTAGAAGGAGAAATGATCCCAAGATCCTGGAATGTAACCCATTTAAAATTATTCCATATGTAAAGTCTAGATTAGGCTACAATCAGGTACAAACTCATATCATTACTCAACTTGATGTGCTACTTGAAAAGTTACGTGTTTTACATGCTCTGTATGCAACTCATATCTATATATTTAACTAACCCAATTTCTCTTACTTTTTCAATCCTGAACAATTATACATGATAAATGTTTATATGCATAAATATTCAGGATTGGGGGCTACTCTACTATATATCAAAATCTGAAAGAAAACTTACTGCACTTAATTGTGCCTAACGAGTTGGTAACCATCACCGGATACAGTAAATGTCAGGACCAATCATGCATGAAATAATTGCCTGACCTGACTAGGTTTACTGCAAATGTTTACAAATGGCTGGACGCAGCAAGACGGTGGAAGGGTGTGCCATCCCAACCATTTAGTATAAAGGCCCTCCCGACAGTGAATACCAAGCCCTCCAACGGTAGGGACATAAGCCCTCCTGACAGGCCGGTTTTCCCACCCCTTCAACCATTATGACAAAAAACCATACTTGGTTGAATTACTCACGACAATTCAAATAACAGGATAAATCAAAAATGCTTTACAGGTTAACCAAACAAAAATTTTGACAGGTCCAACAGGATTGGAAAAAGCAAAATTCACAGGTTTAAACAAATAAGCAGAATCAGCCAAAGAAGGCCACAACGATTATATTAATAAAGCCCTTACCCCCTGGGACAAAGGCACCAAAATATCAATAAGGGCCAAGGATAGTCTCCCGACCGGATAGAGACAAAAGAAATAAAATTGTTTGTCCAGGGGACATCCCCCTGGATGGGCCAAATATCAACAAAGAAAAAATCAAATTCTTGTTTCTCCTTGGAAACAAAGACACCAGACTCCACTCTTAGCCGAATCGGCATCAAGGTCCTGCTCCCGGAGAATCGACCTCATGTTCATTTCCCATGTTATGCAGGTCAGGATACTTTGAAGCAGCAAAAGCTATCTCAACTTCAGGGTTCCATTTTGCCTTGGCCTCGACAGGCTCTGACATGGCAGCAACCTTGCCCTTAATATAGAAATAAAGGGAAGCATCCTCAAGTTTGAACTCCACTTCATACCTCTCATGGGTGAGCTCTTCATTCTGTCCAAAACTTCTGCAAGAGCCGCTTACTTGAATCGCCTCGGCCTTAGCAAAGATCCTTCTCGGCCGCACGTTCACAAAGTCGGCACTTTGGCAACCAGATCGGCCAGTGTGAAATCCGGTTTAGACTTTAGCCTATCATAATCTAATCTCATCAGATCAATCCTGGCTACCAAAGAAGTAGCCTGATTGGCATTATGGAGACAGGCCGCAGCGCCCTGACCAAAAACAGAAAAAAATAATATGAATATTATACCCCAATGATAAAACTACCCAAACAAAATACACATAAAAATAAAGATAGCGTACCTCCCTCACAGCAGCCAAGGCACCTGCCAAAAGGCTGACTAAGTGATCCACTGAAGCAACCGCCTGAGTAGCAGTTTCAACAGGGTCAAGGATAAGCATAATGTCTGACTTGGAAGCAGCATAATCCCTGATCTTCACCTTAGAAGCCTCCATATTATCCACCCTGGCCTTCACTTCCCTGACTGGGGCAGATACATTAACATCTTCAATTTTTCTTTTCTGGGTTGCTGAACCTGTTTTAGAAGAGGCAGCAGGAATGGCAGTAACCTTAGAAGCATCAGGCTATTCGGTCAGATCAATAACAAGCTCAGCATCTCCGCTTTCCTGGGAGCCTTCCTCCTTAATCTTAGCCAACCTGGCTGAGAGGTCAGCCATACCAAACCTGGCAAGGCGAGTAGATGACCTAATAGCTACAACACGAAACACTACATTAGCAATATAAACTAAGCATCACCAAAAAAACCAGAATAAGAAGAAAAAAGAAGACAAGATGGGCTTACTGCCTGAAGTAGAAGCACTAACAGCCCTTGAAGGTTTAGCCACCCTGGTAGTACCATCAGCCTTCAAACAACGAGGAAGATGGCCAGCCCCACAACAGAGAGGCCAAGACCTCTCCAAAGGAGGAATAGCAAGGAAAGCAGAAATATTTGCAGTGGGATACTCAGTTTCAGTAACCAAATCATCAACTGCACACGTGAGAGGTATGACTTATTATGAATTTCATTTTATTTTTACTAACGAATAAAACATGCAGGATAAGAGCATAGATAAAAAACTCACCAGCAACACAAGCTTCGTAATTTTAATACGCCAGATCAGGACCCACAGAATTGGTCCTGACAAACATGTATCCAGCAGCCCAGTTCTTATTATGGCCGCTATCTAGATTGCTCAAAAGAGGAGTAGTGGAAGCCCTGACCTTAAAACTTATACGGCCAGGGCTGTTAGTTTTGACAGCATAACAAGCCTTCAGATCATTAAGAGAAAACGAGATATTGTGTTTCTTGCAAAGGTATTCAACAGAATAGACCACCTTCCACACCATGGGCATTAACTGATCTGACGGAACACCAATTTCCTTGATAACCTCAACCATAAGAGGGGAGAAACGAAGCTTACAACCTGTCCTGAAAGCCCAGTCATGAATATAGAACCAACCAGGACACGCACAGTCAGTCCTGATAGGAGAATTCTCAGGGATCCAGACTTCAGCATCAGCAGGGATGATTCCCTTGTCCTTCAACACCTTCTCGAACTCAGGGTTCAAACAGTTTGCAAGAGACTGGTCATCTTTCAAAGCCTTTGTAGGCTTAAACTGGAAATCGCCATGAAAAATTGAGATCATCTCCAGAGGAGAATCACTTGGATTATCATCCACAGAAGATTGTGTAACAGAAGAAGGAGGCAAATTTTCAGAAGAGGTTTCTTCAGGATTTTGGGGAGGAGGAGTTCCAGGAGTCACCGCCCTGGTAGATTTTTTTTTCGCAGCCATTATTGAAAGATTATGAAAAATTAATTGAAGATTAAAAAACTGAAGATTAAGGGAAAATTGAAGAGGAAGATTATTAAGAAAGAAGAAAGGAGGCTATTCTAATGGAGATTAACTTAATGAAGTGAATAAGTATTTATAGTAGATTAAATTAGGGTTTCAACCGCAAGTGGATGGATAATCATTGAAGAGGTTGCAATAAAAACTACACGCGTCATAAACTGAAGAAAGTAGCCGTTACAGGAACTGATTAGGCATGATTCAAACGTTGAGTAATTTTCTAAAGACTAAAGTTATCTCCTTATTTTTTGTCCAGACACATCGAAAATAAAGAGATAAGGGGCAATTGTTAGGCCTGAAATCCGCAGACATCCCTGAATTAATATATCACCTTAACTTGACTATCAGGCCGCTAGAGTGTCAGGCTATCAGGACACATGAAGATAGGCGCCAGGCCATGGAGAGGACAACGGTCAAAGTATTAGGATGATATCAGACCAGGAGCTTATATTACAAGAGGAATACGCGCACATCATTAAGTAAGAAGATCTCGCAATTAATGCAGCAATTAAGGACATAATATTGAGAATTATTGCGGGTAATTAAGGAGAATATTCACATTAATGCCAGGATCAAGCAGCCGTTCAGCTAGTGCCTATATAAAGAGCATTTAGAAATCATTTGAGGAGATATACAAGACGAGAAATAGCAGACAATATTCATATACAAATCTTACATACTTACGTCCCATTGTGCTAAACATATAATACAATAGTGAAATCCTCTCCTGGCTTGGTGCCCGTGGTTTTTTCCCATTTAAGGGTTTTCCACGTACAAAATTCTTTGTCTTGTTATTGTTATTTTTATCATCTTTATATCTTTATATTCTGCCTTGATAATCTGACTAATAAACCATATAGAGCTAGTTAACCCTACCTAAATCAACCCTGGCCTGATCTTGCCTTGCGCAAAATCCACACAAAACAACTTATATTTACGCCCTCCTTGTGCTGTTCTGGCAAGTACGAGTTTTATCTTAGTCTTTTCCGCCGCTTTCGTGCTGTTTTTGTGATTGGGGTACTCGATTTCTATTCTGTCATCGAGTCTTAGATACGGGTTGTTCTGCCATGTGTCAAATCGGAAAATATTTATTCCGAGAGTCTGGTCAGGTTTAGACTTGAACAATATTATTATCATAGTCCTACTCGGGGAAAATTTAGTCTAAGAGTAATAAATGTCTTGTATTTTTGGTTAGTTACATATGTCATATTTTCTTGGAATGCGCGCTTGTGTCTAATTAACGTACACTTGTATTCCTTTTATTTAAATGTCTCACATGATTAGATGAACCTATAATATGCTAGTATGAGCCTACTTTGCCCTCTTTCATTTATTTGAGAAGTTTGATCCATGTTATTGAATATTCAAGTTATTTGCCATTGTCTTCTATGCCTTGCTTAATTGAGTGCTTACTTATTTTTACATTGACAAAATATGACTGGGAGAACCTTGAGTTACTCCCCTATGAATGTGGCTTTCATGTCAATCCATGGGGCTATAGACGTGTGAGCTAGCGAGTACCTTGGACTAGTAGTTGACATATTTAATGGCTTAGACTCACCCAATTGTCTTGTCATTCGTGGGGTGTCACACATAGTCGCGCAAGCTAGAAATAAGAACGCACCAACCAATCGGAGGAATGAGCACCTTGCTCGGACTTCCATAATGGCACTGTGGAGTCAAAGAGAAAACAGTCCGGCGTGCGAAAACAACCTTCGCGAAATAAATATCTGCCAATTTCTTCATAAGTTTAGGGGCAACAATTTCACTAGGGTCACGTAAAAGATCAGAACCTGTGGTCTCATTAAAAATGCACAAAGCATCATAAAAAGTAGGGCCAACAACAATGATACCAGAAGGACGTAGGAACTTAGCCTCCAAGCCAGCAAATTGCAAACGGGACGCTAAAAAAGCATAATGTAGGACATCCTCAGTAGCATACACTGTAACACCCGCGAATTTCCCATTTTGACATTTAAAATTTATTAAACCGTTTGATTACTTTATTTTATATTTTTGAATTATTCAATTTAATTAATTTTATGTCAAACACGTTTTTTATAAACATATTATATAAAAGCTCATTTTTATAAAAATACGTATTTTTAAATTATATTTTTTAGGCATAACTTATATAAGAATAGATGTATACATATTTTTGGTCGGACAGTAAGAGTGACACTAATAATAATAGTCCCGTCTTAATTTCTGTCTAGCTATAGACCGTCACATTCCAATGGGGAATCTTATCTAAGTGCGGACCAACCGAAAAGTGACAACACGCTCACCTACCCTCTTACACCCAACCTCTAAATATCTCTTTTATATAAATTTATATATTATTATTATTATTATTATTATTATTATTATTATTATTATTATTATTATTATTATTATTATTATTATTATTATTATTATTATTATTATTATTATTATTATTATTATTATTATTATTATTATTATTATTATTATTATTATTATTATTATTATTATTATTATTATTATTATTATTATTATTATTATTATTATTATTATTATTATTATTATTATTATTATTATTATTATTATTATTATTATTATTATTATTATTATTATTATTATTATTATTATTATTATTATTATTATTATTATTATTATTATTATTATTATTATTATTATTATTATTATTATTATTATTATTATTATTATTATTATTATTATTATTATTATTATTATTATTATTATTATTATTATTATTCATTGTTGTTGTTGATCCCGTGACCCACCCCCTTCTTTCCCCCATTTCTTTTCTTCTTCCTCTTTCCTGCGATAAACGACATAGCAGCAGCAGCGACCACAACCACCCATTCCCGTCTCCTTCAACCTCCATTTCCTCCCTTATTTCTCAACCAAACTCCATTATTTTTGTACCATTAGCTTCCTCATTCTTTTATGGTAAGAAAGCTTTGATTTTGTTGAATTTTCGAAAAGGGCATCTTATGACAAACTCGATTTTGGTGACCTCATATAACTCGTTTTTCCTCTTTGAAGTTGAAGACCTTGAAGACTGAAGAAAAACGCATGTTTTTGGATGTTTTACTCGGGAATTCGAGAGCTAAGGTAACGGTGATAGGTTACTCGACAAAATGTCAGGAAACTCGCCCTCTTTTACTCGGCTTTTCCTTGTTTATCATAAAGTTTGATTCTTTACTGTGTTCCTCATATATGGAGTCGATTTTGTAATTCTTATGGTTAGTTTACATGGTCATTTATTTGCTTTCATGACATGGTTTCATGTATAGCCGGTTAGAAGTATAGTGTGTAGCGTTTTGCTGGTTTCCTTGTCGAGTATATATGCTTTCCCCTTGCTGTTTGTTTTTCTGGTCTGGTTATGGCAGGAATGAATAACGCTATTCCCATTTTAGTCGTACTAATTCCCGTCCTAATATTACCTTCAATGTCAATCTTGAGTTGGGTCTGAAATGGACTGATAGGAATTGGTTTTATGCTGCGAAAGTTGGCGTTTTACCTCCGTTTTGGGACGGATAATTCTGTCCCTCGGACCTGTTTCTTATCTGCGCCTTCATGCTCATGCCGTCCCTGTACGGGTTCATTTTCTTTTTTTTTTTTATCTGAAACACGCACTGTTAGACTGCTCACCTCCTGCTTGTTTCTCCATGGTTGACATTGTCACAAGTACACTTGTTATTGTTCGCTTGAAAACTCGGGTTTCGGTCTGTCAAAGCCTGTTTTATACCATGTTCTGGACAGCCTTGCCCCTGTTTTGGGGACTCTGTTTGTGCGAGAAAGGTGAAGGGCGGTTTGGCTGCGGCATGGGGCTGACTGTGAGTGGCAAGGGCTGGTGGTTATACGGCCATGACATGGCTGATGGCCCAGCTGTTGATCAGTGTGCTGAGCCATACCCTCCCCTTACTCCTTCCGCGGTTTTGTTTTCTTGTTTTGTGTAAGCATTGGTGTGGGCTCACAAACTTATAAATGTTGGGCTCAAACTCTTATCAATTTTGGACTCAACTCCTTATAGATTTTGGACAAATCATTATCTAATTTGGACTCAAATCCTTGCATTATTTGGGCTCACCACTCTTTTATGTTTGGGCTCATCTTGTCACATGTAGTGGTTTTGTGTGCCTTCCGTAAATTTTCACATGACGTAAATTATCCATTACCACTTGTTATATTTTATTTATTTTATTTAACCGGTATGTATAATTATGAAATGAAATGTTTATTTTATATGATACAAGTATGAAAGGATGATTATAAATGATTACTTGTAGGGTCGTATTCTTGTAGAAATGCCATAATACTATCTTACATGCTTGTTTTACATTTACGCCCTACTTGTGCTGTTCTGGCAAGTACGGGTTTGGCCTACTTGTGTTGTTCTGGCAAGTACGGTTTTGGGCCACTTGTGCTGTTCTGGCAAGTGAGTCTTATCTTAGTATTTCCGCCACTTTCGTGCTTTGTTAAGCGATTGGGGTACTTTCGGTCTCCATTAGTAGTCGAGTCTTGGGTGCGTGCTGTGCTGGCGCACGTCGAATCGGGATGTACACCCGAGAATCTGCAGATTTAGACTAGGACCGTATCATTATCGTAGTCCTACCCGGGGAAATTATAGTCTAAGAGTTGTAAATGTTTGCATTTTGGATGGTTGCATTGGTCATATCCCCTTGAATTACGTACCCATGGTTAAGTGGCCTTCATATTAATCTATGTACATTCCTTCTTTATTATTTAGCATTGCTTATGTCTTGCCTACTAGCCTATCTCATTGTTTTTCTTATACTTGTATTCTTAAATATGTAAGATCATATGTTTAGCTATAAGTCCATATATTCATATCTTATCTTAATCTAATTATCTGTTTATGTGCTTTGTTATGTTCGTCTTGACATTTTGTGGCTAGGAGAACCTTGAGTTACTCCCCACCACCGTGGCGTTCATGTTTACATGAATGACAGTGGTGAAGATGCTTATGTGGGGAAGACGTGTGGGCTAGCGAGAACTAAACCCTTGGACCTTAGTTTGCTAGTTAGAAACCCTTTATTTGTTTATTCGTGGGATATCTTTTCCCCGCTTTCTAGTCTCGGGTTGTAATAACCTAAGTGATGTGACCATAATTGGCGCTTATTTAGCCCCCGAATTAGCCTTGTTTCCATGCTTTTTAGTGCTTATTTGGGTCATTTCTTATCTTTAGTTCTTTGTTTTGCATATTCTTTGAGATTTTGATCCCTTTGTAGCAAAGGAGTAAGAATCTTGCATTTTCATGGCAAAACAAGACTAAATTGATCGAATTCAATGACCAAGCATCAAGGAGGGACAAGATTAGAAGGCCTTTGTACATATCATAGTAGAAGAGCAATGTTGAGAAAGGATCCTTGAGTCCCCAAGGAAATCCCCAAGGAATTTATGAAGAAAAGGGAAGAAAAGAAGAAGAATTGTTGCTGACTGACAATCCGAGCGGATTGTCACTAATCCGTCCGTCCAGCCCCAGCACAATCCTAGCGTCTTTGCCACAATCCGCTCGGATTCCCCCTCCACAATCCGCCCGGATTCCCATGAATCCGCTCGGATTCAAACGCCAGAATCTGCCCGTCCCGACCCCATTCCGCCCGGATTCCAGCATAGCACGGATTGCCTTCTCCAAGCTACGAAAAGAGAAGCCCTTCTCTCCAAAAATACCGGCTCCTCCTTGCTCAACTTAAAAAGTGTAATTACTAGTTTAGCCCTTAGTTAACCCTAATGCATCCTCCCTAATTTCCACTATAAATACCCCATTAGTCTAATTAGAGGAGCATGTTTTTCTTATCAATAATTAGTGTAGTTAATATCAATCAAATCTCTCTTTAATATTGTAATCAAGTATTAATCAAGTTTTAATCCAAGTTTTAGTTCTTTAATCTCTCTTTTGTTCATCATTTATTTTGGGTAATTGAAGATTATTTTGGGTTATTGTTGGGAGATTGACAACCTCTCAATCAAGCATTCAAGTACTTCTATTATCTTTGCTTTGTTATTGGAATCATTAGTAGGTATAATCTCTTAATCCCTTCTTAATTATTGTTAATTACTTTCATTTATTCACCATGTTTCATATTGTTGGTATGATTGACAACCTTGCTAGCATGATCAACATGATAATGAGTGAGTAGTCTCTTAGCTAGGGTTAATGGGTGATTAGGGGAAACCAACATAGGGAATGATTCATGCTTAAATTAATATGCTTTCATGTTTTATTTGCTTGCTTGTTTTGATCTCAACTCATGCACATGTTATATTTGATGAAATGCTAAGCCTATGAATCCTTGCATTTACTATCATCTTCTATCTTTTCAATGAGACTTGTAAGACATAACCCAACTCGAGTCTCATTAGACCATGCATGTTGTTGAGTAGGGAAGATTAAGTCGACTTGTAGGTGTTGTACAATCTAATCGATTCGGCTCCGGGACCCAAACTTTCCTAGGATTGTAAGATATAACCCAACTCAATCCATCACAACAATAATTGCTTGCTTATAATTTGAGAACGTGTTTGTATGATCATATCCCATGATTCCCCTATGACCCCATGACACCCTAGTGCCTTTAATCAATTGTTTACACCCCTTTAATTCATCTTGCTTGTTTATTTTCATTGCTATTTTAGTTTAGTAACCTTCTACATCAACCCAATTTGTGACACCCCTTAGACATCACTAGTTACAATAGAAATCTTATTTCAACTCCCGTCCCTTGGGATCCGACCTTTACTTGCCTCTTTACTAATTGTAGAGTTGTTTGTGGAGCTATAAATTGTGTTTTGATTCGATCGTGACCAACGACCACATCTTAATTTGTGAACACTTAGCGGGATCGCATAAAAAATGGCGCCGTTGCCGGGGACGGTGTTTGTTTGATTTAGATTTCTTTTTATTGTTATTAGTTGTGTCTTTCTTCGCCTTGAGGAAGTAAAACTCCTCAAGGTTTGTTCTAATCATTTTCGAGTTGTTTGATATTTTGCATGTCTAGAAGGTTACAAAGTGATTTGTTACCTTTTGACCGTGAAATCGAAAGAACCTTGACGAACAATAGGAGAGTTGTTAGGAGGAATTTAAGAGGTATTAGTGAAGTTGTCCAACCCACTAGTGAGTTTATCAATCCTTTCGCAATAGAAGGAGAAGAAAACCCATTACACAATACCCCACAAAATCCACCTACAATGCCAAAATTCTCGTCACACTCCATACCCACCGAGGAGAATCTACCAAATGGTACTCCTACACCGCAACATCTCACCGGAAATTTTATTGCCAAGTCCGCCTTCATCCAATTAGTTGAGAGGAGCCAATTCGGGGGGATGCCTAGTGAGGACCCTCATTCCCATATGGAAACCTTTTGCGACTATTGTGATGCTATCTCTCAAACGGGCGTGACTCAAGACCAAATTAGATGGGTCTTATTTCCTTTTTCCTTAATCGGCACCGCGAAGCAATGGTTGAAGGGCCTTGATAAGGCCACCTTTGGAATAGATTCTTGGAAGAAGTTGGCTCTAGCTTTCTACAAAAAATTCTACCCACCGGAAAAGACTAACATGCTAAGAGCTCAAATTACGGGTTTTAAGCAAAGGGATGAAGAGTCTTTATATGAAGCTTGGGAGAGGTTCAAGGGAATTTGTCGCTCATGTCCTCACCATGGACTTAGCGAATAGTTTTTGGTGCAACAATTTTGGAATGGTTTATATGAAGATTCTAGGAACATTCTCAATATGGGATCAAATGGAATGTTCACCGAAGTTGATGACAATCAAACATGGAACAAGATTGAGGAAATGGCGGTCCATAACTCACAATATAGTAGACCTCGCAAGGCTACTAGAGGAGGAAAGCATTAAGTGGACTCCGTTACTCAATTGGGTGCTCAACTTAGTGCTCACATTGACACAATCAACTTGAAGTTTGAACAAGCTATGGCTAGACTTGAGGAAAATTCAAAATCATCGAAGCATCATGTTAATGCCATGACGGCATCCTCATCAATCCCAAGTGGGATATGTGAGAATTGTGGAACTTTGGGACATGACCAAGGTGAATGTAGGGGAACAAATGAACAAGTGAATGCTTTCCAAGCATACAAGAGTGGTACCCCTTATTCCAACTTTTACAATGAAAACACCAAATTCCATCCAAATCTCTCATACAAAAGCCAAAATGTTCAAAACCCTCAAACAACATACACTCCACCACCCATGAGAAACCAAAATCAAAGACCCTTTTACAATCAAAACCAAGGTTACCAAAATCAAAATCCATACAATCACCAAAATGACCAAGGCTTTGATGTCCAAAAAGCGGTCCTCCAAATGCAAAAAAATCAACAAGAATTTTTCACTCAAATGCAAAAAGATAGCCAAGCAAAGGAAACCACCATCAACAACATTCTAGCTCACACCAAGATGTTGGAAACACAATTGACTCAACTAGCATCTTCAAGCTCACAAAGACAAAAGGGGCAATTACCACCTCAAAGTAATCCCCCTAGACATGAAACGGTTAGTGCCATTCACTTGAGAAGTGGTACAAGGTATGAAGCACCAAAGAAGCAAGTTGAGAATGAAGTTGTGGAAGCTAGTGAAAAGGAAGAAATTGTGCAAAACTCCAAAGATGGAGAATCATCAAAAGAAGAAAGTTCAAAGAAAAATGAAGACAAGGCCAAGGAGAAGGAGCCCATTGTGATTAGATTTCCTTTTCCAAGTCGTCAAGCCAAGCCCAAATTTGATGATCAACTTGGAAAGTTCATGGAAATTGTGAAGAATTTAGAAGTCTCAATTCCTTTCACGGAATTAATCAATCACGTTCCGGCCTATGCGAAATACATGAAAGATATCCTCACAAAGAAGAAGTCGATCCGGAAGCTTGAGACTATCGCCTTCACTAAGGTGAGTAGTGCAATACTTCAAGGGAGTTCACCTCCAAAGTTAAAGGATCCGGGAAGCTTCTCAATACCGTGTACCATTGGCGACACGACGATCAACAAAGCCTTATGTGATCTAGGGGCTAGTGTGAGTGTCATGCCGTACTCGGTAAGTAAAAGGTTGGGGATGGGAGAGCTTAAATGCACCAATATCACACTCCAAATGGCCGATAGATCGACGAAGACACCGTTAGGGATATGGGAAGATGTCCCCGTGCGAATTGGGAAGTTTTTCATCCCGGTGGACTTTGTCATTGTTGATATGGAGGAAGATTCCAACATTCCAATCATCCTAGGAAGACCTTTCCTACACACCGCCGGTGCGGTAATTGATGTAAAACATGGTGAGCTCACTCTAGAAGTGGGAGATGAAAGCATAACTTTTAATCTTGACAAGACTATGAGAGCTCCTCATTTGCATGAGCCATGTTTCATGATTGATCATTATAGCCGAAAAAATGAAAGGAAGAATTCGGAACTCCAATGGAAGAAGAAAATTGAAGATGCTCCATTCAAAGAGCAAGTGAATTGTGACAAGGAGAGCTTGCAAAGCTCATCAAAATCAACCAAGGAAGAAGAGGATGGCCTCATTGGCCAAGAGAAGAAATTGGGAGAGTTGTCTCCATCTAAGCAAGAGATTTTCAATGATCAACTCAATGAAGTTTGTGGTCTTTGGGACGACGAATTTGAAGGGATTTTTAATCCCTACATTGGACATGCCATCGATCATGATCAACAACAAGGGCCAAAGTCTATTGAGAACCTCTACCATGATAATGAACAAGCTTTTGATTACTTCTTCAAGGTGTTGAGCAACATCAACAACACCTTGGACATGCCCCCTTGACATCTCATCAAGAATGAGAGTTTGGTGGAGTCCTCCCTAAACCACCACTTGTAATTATTTCTAACTCCCTAACTTACTTTTCAATTCTTGTATTGCATTTTTGTCATCTTTGGATTTTTATTTACTTTGATCAAAATAATTGTCATGTTTGAGAGAAGTGAGGGAGGGACTAACTATTTCAATTGATGTGTAGTGCTTTTAACTTAGTGTGGGGATGGCAATTGCCTAGGCTATCCATGCCTTAGTAGTGCCCCCACAATGACGAACACAAGACTTGAAGAAAGAATGGAAGAACGGTATGGGAAATGCAGTGTGCACGGATGGAACTGAATCCGTGTACACAGGGCCAGAATCCGAGCGGATTCCTGAGAATCTGCCCGTCTTGCAGAATCCGAGCGTATTGCAGAAAAGACGCCCGTCCTGAACTAAGCTGAATTTTGAAAATTTCTTGACTGTGCTAAAATCCGAGCGGATTCCACAGAATCCGCCCGTCTTGTATAATCCGTCCGTCTTGTAAGAAAGACGTCCGTCTTTGCAGCTGAGGAAAACAAGCAAAATTTTCTGGACTGAAATCCGTCCGTCTTTGAACAAATCCGCCCGTCCCGTGTTCAGCAAATCCGAGCGGATTGTCACAAATCCGCCCGTCTTTAGGCGAGTTTTGCAAAGTTCAGAAAGAGCAGAATCCGCACGGATTGGGCAGAATCCGTACGGATTGCCCCTGCAGATTTGAAATTTTCGGCCTCTTTAAAACCCCTCCCACCTTCATTCATTCATTCATTCATTCATTCATAAACACTACCCACAACATCAAAACCCTCATCCTCTCCATCACAAAAACAAAAACCCTCAAAAACATTCACCAAAATCAAATCAAACCATCCTTCCAACAACAAATTAATCACTCCTTCCTCAACAAAAATCAAAACCAAGCACAAAATCTTCAACCTTTGAGTCGATTTTTGTTTTCATAAAGGCAAAGCCTTTCACCTTCAAATCGATTTGGGCATACTACAAATTGAAGATTTTTCATTCTTTTCTTGGTTAGTTCATCAATGGCAAGGACTAAGGGAGCAACAAAGGCAACAAAGGCACCAAAGGCTAAGGCACTCTCACAAAGGCAAAAGGCTCTTCAAACAAAGAAAGCATTGGCTATGGTGGTAGCAACACCAAACTTGGAAGTGCAACAACAACAACAACCTTCTATGGGAGCAACAACACCTTCTACTCCGGTAATTGATCAATTTTGCATTATCCGGAGGTAACTTTTATTTCCGATACCCATAGAAATACCTTTGTCAAGTTTGCTATGAAGTCATTACAATCCACCAAATTCATATGTGAAGATACCTTACAAAAATTGGGTGTTCTTGAACAAACAAAAGCCTTTTTCAATGCCATGGGGTTAAAGAAATTGTTTGAAACAAGGGAATTGACATACCCCTCCCTTACCTTGGAATTTTTAAGTTCTTTGAAAGTCACCAAAGTTGAGAATAGGGAGAATATCGAGTTTCGTCTAGCTAATGTTAGTAGACGCATTACCTTTCGGGAATTGGGTGAAATTTTGGGTCTTAGTGATGAATCGCGTTATCTTAAGCATTATGGAAAGTATGACCCCGAGCCTCTTTGGGAGGCAATCTCCGGGAAGAAATTTGAGGATTTTCATGCGAGTCGTGCTCTTTTGGTCCACCATCCGGGCATAAGAGTATGGCACAAGGTCGTGGGTAACACCATAATTGCTAGGAAAGATACCAACCATTTCACAAGACTTGATTTTATTCTCCTTGAATCGGCTTTGAATATCGGAAGAGTTCACACCAAGCCTTACAATTCTTTGAGGCTCTTGGTAGATAGATGGCTCAATATTGATTGTGGGAAGAAGGGCACGACCGTTATTGTCAATGGCGGCCTAGTTATACTCCTAGCCAAGCACTTTGATCCTAACTTCAATAAGGATAACAAGTACAAAGCAAAGGAGGGTGGCCATCTTGTTGATATGCATACTATGATTCACAAGTTCAAGTGGGTTGCCCATAACCCCCTTGACACTAAGTATGGATGGCTAACTAGTGAAGCTAGATCGTTCACCTTGCCTTCAAAGATTTGCCGTCTAAGCGTCCACCGGACCAATTATCTACTTCCCCTTTCCAAAGAAGCCGAGTATATCATTCAACAACAAAAGGGTGATCTTGAAATGCCCTCTTCTTCCATTGTCATACCACCTTACCCCTTTAAATATGAAGAGTTCAAGCCGGAAGGAGTTGAAGTTGGTAAAGACTATGTGACTCTTCTCATGCAAGCAATGCACAAGCAAGCCTATGAAGATCGGAAAAATGCCTACTTGGCTCAATATCCACCCCTCCTACATTTAGCTAGGCAAGGACTACTTGATCCATCTTGTCCTTTGCCTAGTTGGGCGGATAGATAAGTCTTATTTCCGGGTGCATCTAGGGTCGTTATGGGTGACAATGAGGTTGTTGGAAATGATGAAGAAGTTGATGATAATATTGAGGAAGAAGCAAGTGAAGGAGAAAAGGACGGTGAAGATGATGATGAGGAAGATGAGGAAGAAAGTGAAGAAGCAAATGACAAGGAAAGTGGCAATGTCACCACTTCTCATGAGGGAAGTGATGATGATAGCATGATGGAAGATTAGCAAGCCTTGGAGACTCCTACACTCTCATGGTTTGTCTATTTCTCTCTTTGTATTATATTTCATTTTGATCATTGTTAGAGTAGTCCTAGCCCCATTAGAGGATTCACACCTCGGTACCATTGAGGTGTTCTCATTCTATTGTTCCCGTTTTAAAAATCCAAAATGACAAACTAGTTTCATGCATAGCATAGTGTGTGCATGAACTATACCCATCCTTGGACATTAGCAATAGTGTCTCACTCGGTTTGGGGAAGTTAATGCATACGCAACGGGAGGTAATCTAAATTATCCTCTCCGTCATAACAAAAACCATGCATCATGTAGTGTAGCTTAGTATAGATTGCATTTAGTATAGAAAACATGCATCATCTTTGCATAATTTCCATCATTTTGGCCATTGAGGACAATGCCCATATTAGTGTGGGGATGGGAATTCTAACATTTAACTCTTATTCAAAAATCCAAAAAAATTGAAAAATTTCAAAAATCATAAAAACTTGAAAATTGAAAACCCAAAAACATGTTTATTTCCTTTTGTAGTCTTGTATATATTGTCTTGTATATATCGTGTTTGTTCTATCCTTGTTCACATTGATTGACTACGCCACATCCGAGACATGAGGATATTGAAGACCGCATGGTATGATCTTTCCAATCTCCTTTTTCCTCTTTATGTTGATGACTATGTGGCTTTATTTTGATTGATGCGGTAAAATAATGTGAACTTAGGACTTGCATTTAGTTTATATGTCATATTAGTTGGTAGAATCACATGCATTAGGATGTTTATATTAGTTGCGTCATGGCATGTATTTTGCATGGTTAGAAAAAAATTTTTGCGAAACCGTCTACTTGGGAAGCTTGACAAGTGTATATAGGCCCTAGTAGATGCTTTTTCTTCTTAAGACTTTGTTTGTTAGAATACTTGTAAAACACCCTAGGATGTGTCATGCTAGTATCCTTTGACCCATGGTTTAAGGCCTAGTCAAGAGTACCTTGTGGTGTGATAACTCCTTGGCTACCGTTTATTCCAAGGTGACCCTTGAAACCATGCAACCATCATTCATCCATGTTCTACCATATTTTTGTCAACAAAAGGGAATGGGTACAAAAAGAAATCAATTTGAGTTCAATGAAATGAAAAGTGAAAGAAAGTTTGCAAAAAAATGCATCAAATGAAAAGAGGAGCAAAAATAGAACTCCTAAGCTTCAAATACAAGGCACCCTCGTTACTAATTGGGGTGACTTTGAAAATGTTCAAAAGAAAATGCAAAAAGTTGTCAAGTGTTGAAAAAGCCAAAAATCAAAAGAAATGGCAAAAAGAAAGTGTTCTCAAATGTTATATGCCACAAGTAATTGGGGGGAAAACAAAAACCAAAGCAAACTCCCAAAATGAAACTCAAATACTATCGATCCCTTTTCCATCGTATCCATTTTTGTGCATGGTAGAAAGGGGACGACCCTTCTTCTTGTCTAGGCAAGAGGGGGAATTCCGCGATCCTCCAGTGTTTCTAACACCATAGGGAGTCTACTCTTGACAAAAGCATTTAACGATTGAGGACAAAGGTACCCTAGCTTGACACGTTTTGGAGGTGATTTATTGGTATCCTTCTAGGCTTAGTAGTTTGAACAAATTGCATCTATGAAGGATTGTGTACCCTTGAATTGCTTCTCTTGTAGGTAATTTCCGCCACTTAGATGAGGAAAGTGGCTATTCTTTTTGTAGATGCATCCATTATGTGTTTTTGTGTGCTTTAATGTTTGGATGTATCGCCATTTTGGCAAGCCCCACCTTGCCTTGCAAGAAGGCATCCTACCTCATGGTTGTCTTGTTGTGAGTTGAAGGGGCGGAGTGAGACCCGCTAATTGTCTCATATCGGCTATTTTATTAGGATAGGTTAGTATTGGTCCTAGTCTTTGTCACCTCTTTACTCGGGACGAGCAAAGGTTCGGTTTGGGGATATTTGATGTGACCATAATTGGCGCATATTTAGCCCCCGAATTAGCCTTGTTTCCATGCTTTTTAGTGCTTATTTGGGTCATTTCTTATCTTTAGTTCTTTGTTTTGCATATTCTTTGAGATTTTGATCCCTTGGTAGGAAAGGAGTAAGAATCTTACATTTTCATGGCAAACCAAGACTAAATTGATCGAATTCAATGACCAAGCATCAAGGAGGGACAAGATTAGAAGGCCTTTGTACATATCATAGTAGAAGAGCAATGTTGAGAAAGGATCCTTGAGTCCCCAAGGAAATCCCCAAGGAATTTATGAAGAAAAGGGAAGAAAAGAAGAAGAATTGTTGCTGACTGACAATCCGAGCGGATTGTCACTAATCCGTCCGTCCAGCCCCAGCACAATCCGAGCGTCTTTGCCACAATCCGCTCGGATTCCCCCTCCACAATCCGCCCGGATTCCCATGACTTCGCTCGGATTCAAACGCCAGAATCCGCCCGTCCCGACCCCATTCCGCCCAGATTCCAGCACAGCACGGATTGCCTTCTCCAAGCTACGAAAAGAGAAGCCCTTCTCTCCAAAAATACCGGCTCCTCCTTGCTCAACTTAAAAAGTGTAATTACTAGTTTAGCCCTTAGTTAACCCTAATGCATCCTCCCTAATTTCCACTATAAATACCCCATTAGTCTAATTAGAGGAGCATGTTTTTCTTATCAATAATTAGTGTAGTTAATATCAATCAAATCTCTCTTTAATATTGTAATCAAGTATTAATCAAGTTTTAATCCAAGTTTTAGTTCTTTAATCTCTCTTTTGTTCATCATTTATTTTGGGTAATTGAAGATTATTTTGGGTTATTGTTGGTAGATTGACAATCTCTCAATCAAGCATTCAAGTACTTCTATTATCTTTGCTTTGTTATTGGAATCATTAGTAGGTATAATCTCTTAATCCCTTCTTAATTATTGTTAATTACTTTCATTTATTCATCATGTTTCATATTGTTGATATGATTGACAACCTTGCTAGCATGATCAACATGATAATGAGTGAGTAGTCTCTTAGCTAGGGTTAATGGGTGATTAGGGGAAACCAACATGGGGAATGATTCATGCTTAAATTAATATGCTTTCATGTTTTATTTGCTTGCTTGTTTTGATCTCAACTCATGCACATGTTATATTTGATGAAATGCTAAGCCTATGAATCCTTGCATTTACTATCATCTTCTATCTTTTCAATGAGACTTGTAAGACATAACCCAACTCGAGTCTCATTAGACCATGCATGTTGTTGAGTAGGGAAGATTAAGTCGACTTGTAGGTGTTGTACAATCTAATCGATTCGGCTCCGGGACCCAAACTTTCCTAGGATTGTAAGATATAACCCAACTCAATCCATCACAACAATAATTGCTTGCTTATAATTTGAGAATGTGTTTGTATGATCATATCCCATGATTCCCCTATGACCCCATGACACCCTAGTGCCTTTAATCAATTGTTTACACCCCTTTAATTCATCTTGCTTGTTTATTTTCATTGCTATTTTAGTTTAGTAACCTTCTACATCAACCCAATTTGTGACACCCCTTAGACATCACTAGTTACAATAGAAATCTCATTTCAACTCCGTCCCTTGGGATCCGACCTTTACTTGCCTCTTTACTAATTGTAGAGTTGTTTGTGGAGCTATAAATTG